>NW_028277160.1:0-71075 GCF_054855325.1 Carica papaya
TTACAGTTTTAAATGCATAATAGTACACTGGAGTTGGTAAGATGATTTAGTTGTGTTTACTTAATGCATGTATTACTTGTTTTGCGTGATTTACAGTTAAATTGAAAAACTGAAAATTAAATGTAAACGAGAAATTGCTTGATTAAGTGAATGAATGAATGGTAGCCTTACTAGATATAGTAGGAGATGGTGGACGGACCGGGTACATAGGAAACCTTACCATGAATGTTGTCTCATATCGGACAGAGTATCGAGAATTGGTATTTTGGTGCTCATACCGGACGGGTTATAGGGACGACCGGTTAGTTAACAATGTTGAATAAGGGTTCACGCATAGTGGGCACATCCCTATGGACCCGCATGGATACCAATAGGCAAATAAAAAAAGAAAAGTTGTTATTCTGGCTAATTAAAAATGAGATTATGATGTTGTTTGTGTTATTAATTCTATAGGTAAGTTTTGAAAATCTTAATACGGCAAGTATGTAATAAATAATTTTATTTATGATAAATAAATTTACTTAAATTAAGAGTTCTATTAGTTATTTTTATAATTTTTACCAACCTTCATTTCTGTATCGGTGAGCAAGGTGATATTCTTACTATACTAGTGTAGCTCACCCATTCATTAACTATTTCAAATCAAGAGGACCAAAACCTAAATATCAATCAACAAAAGGGTTGTAAATAGTTCACCACCCGAACTCTCTTTAAAAGCTAGTGAAGGTCGTCCTAGGATACCTAATTGTTTACTTTTCATTTATTTTTTAATTTTTCGTTTGTTCTTTTAGAATGATCATTTCTGTAACCCTATTGTGTATTCTAAATTATTGTGTAAGGAATGTAAACCTTAACTCTATTATTTCGTTTTCGTATTTTATTTATAATTTATTTCATTTTAAGTTCAGGGCTATTACATTAACTATTTCGACTGCATTAGTTTTAATGAAAATGTTTCAAGTTCTTATCCGTTATAGGTTTGAGAGCAAATTTGATTTCAATAAAATACAATATGTATCTCATTAATAACACATAATCATATTGCGTTAAGTACAAAATAAATTTCATGTAAGATTTATTGAAATCAAATTTGTTCTCAAATCTATAACAGATAAGAACTTGAAACATTCTTATTAAAACTAATGTAGTCGAAGTAGTTACCTTATTGTAAGAAATTTATTTGAAAAACTAATATCTTAAACATCTTCTAGATGATTGAAAAATAACATAACTCATGTAAATTATAGATATTATTTATAGGCATTGTTAATGTTTTGATTGAGAGGATTTTTTAAATTGGTTACTATGGTATTAAAAGTGATTTTAAGAACATAAAAAGAATCATATTGTGTTAAGTGCAAAATAAATTTCATGTAAGATTTATTGAAATCAAATTTGTTCTCAAATTTATAATGGATAAGAACTTTAAACATTCTTATTAAAACTAACGTAGTCGAATTAGTTAACTTGTTATAAGAAATTTATTCGAAAAACTTCTATTTTAAACATCTTTTAGATGATTGAAAAATAACATAACTCGTGTAAATTATAGATATTATTTATAAGCATTGTTAATATTTCGATCGAGAGGATTTTTTAGATCTATTACTATGATATTAAAAGTGATTTTAAGAACATAAAAAGAATCATATTGTGTTAAGTGCAAAATAAATTTAATGTAAAATTTATTAAAATCAAATTTGATCTCAATCTTATAATAAATAAGAAATTGAAACATTCTTATTAAAATTAATGTAGTCAAAATAGTTAATTTGTTATAAAAAATTTATTTAAAAAACTACTATCTTAAATATTTTTCAGATAATTAAAAAACCGCATAACTGATATAAATTATAGATATTATTTATAAGCATTGTTAATGTTTTGATTGATAAATTTTTTAGATTGGTTACTATAGTATTAAAAATGATTTTAAGAACATAGAAAGAATTATTTTATTCTTAATTTTTTGTTCATATTTTTATCTAACAAATTTAGTTAAATATTATTTTTATGCCTATTTAAAAATAACGAAATAAAATATAAAATGTTTATAATGAATATTTATTTAGTTTTTTATTTTTTTAAATAAATAATTGTTATCTTTTCCCATCAACATTTTATCCAAATACATCCCTTATTTTAAAAATAAAAATTCATCTATTTTCTGAATAATTGAAAATATATTTATTAAACATATATATTTTTAAAAACATAATACCAAACAACTCACTTTTTTTTTTTTTGTAGTTTACTTCCCCTGGGAAAAAAGACAAAGAACTAGTTCGGGAAAAAGAGGAACCCGTTGTTATACACACACACACACACATGTAAACCATTCCCACTGGATTTAAAAATGAGACACGGAGCGCATGTGGGTCCCACAAGTTTAAGGAGATCGAAGAATTGACGTGGCAACATCACAATGACCTGTAGAAACCGATCATGGTGTTGGAACGAAACCTGACGGCCGCGGCGTTGAGAGATATATATATATATATATATGTATAAAGGGAAAACAAAAAATGGACAAATTGGCAAATTCGTATTTCTTGTGCTCTATTTAGTGGGAGATAAAGAGTTTCACAGAGACAAAGATGGATTTGCTACCGGCAGAGAGCTCACCGATCGCTAAGAAACATGGTTTTCGGTCCCTGAAGCTGTTGACCGTGGATATGGAGCAGGAACTTGGGGACCAACCCTTCGGAGTCGACTACGGTAGACTTGATAATGGCCTCACTTACTATGTTCGCTGCAACTCCAAACCTAGAATGCGAGCTGCTCTCTCTCTCGCGGTCAAAGTCGGGTACTGCTTGTTTCATTTTCGTTTTTGTTTGCTTTCTTGAATTTATGTAATGCATTCCCGCGTGTGCGATGCTTGTTTCTGCTTATTTACGGTAAGTAGGGATTGCTTTCGTTTGATTCGTCGTTTCAGTCGGTTGGGGTATGAGAGGCGCTTGTTTGTGGTTATTGTGTGTGTCAGTGTTTTTTTAATTTGTCGGGGGGTGGGGGAGGAGGGATTCTCGTTGCTGTTATACTGCTGAGTTGTTGTTGATGGGATTTAACTCAACTCAGAAGGATACGCAGACAAATTTTGCAAAATTATGACTGCGGATTCCAGAGAGAAAGAAACAATTCAATATTGTGGCCTATTACAACAATTATGATGCAAAATGAGACATATATATCCTTAATTTCGCCAGCCGAACTGTCTTAACTCTCCATAGAAATACTTATGTACCTCTGAAAGACTAATTTGTCAGATGCATGGCAGCTCAGTTTTGGAAGAAGAGGATGAACGTGGGGTTGCTCACATTGTTGAGCATCTGGCATTCAGCGCTACTAAGAAATATACAAATCACGACATTGTCAAATTTCTGGAAAGCATTGGAGCAGAATTTGGTGCTTGTCAAAATGCAGCTACTTCTGCTGATGAGACTGTGTATGAATTGTTTGTTCCTGTTGACAAGCCTGGACTACTATCTCAAGCCATTTCTGTCCTGGCCGAATTTAGTTCTGAGGTATCAACAATCTTTTTGTTTGAATTAGTTCATACCGCTCATCTTTATTGTAATATTGTTACTTGCACCATGTAGGTTCGAGCCTCGAAGGATGATCTGGAAAAAGAGAGAGGAGCTGTAATGGAAGAGTATAGAGGGAACCGAAACGCTAGTGGGAGGATGCAGGATGCACATTGGCATCTGATGATGGAAGGTTCCAAGGTGCTGCCATCCATTTAAGCTCATTTACCTTACTATAGTAATTTATGATAACCAGTTCATGCATTGTCAAGGCTCTTCTTGCTGAAATTATTTTTACAAGATAATATAACAAACTTCTTCTTAACTTTAGTTTTTAGAACTTTGGGATAATATCTTCTACCATGCCTGGACAGTCTTAAGTTCCCTATTCATCTAGAGAATCAGAAGATTTAGCAGAACACATGCATTGCCTTATGTCCTCCCTAAGGAAAAGAGAATAAGAAAAATCTGTAGGCTTGGGTAGTGGAATTAGTATTTTGATCTCAATAGGAGCTAAGTTGAAATTTTTTTATGTTGCTTTGAGATGGAGCATCAGCCCAAGAATTTTAAACAGACTTTCATAGATGCATTTTAGTTTGGATAATAATCGTTCAGCCAACTAGGACTTGATTCAACACTATATGGTGTTAAAACATTTGATTGATTGCAGTATGCTGAGCGCTTACCAATTGGATTAGAAAAGGTGATTAGGACTGTTTCTCCTGAGACAGTGAAGCAGTTCTATAGAAAGTGGTACCATCTGTGCAATATGGCAGTGATAGCTGTTGGAGACTTTTCTGATACACAGGTTTGTTTTTGATGCAATAAAACATTTACTTTTCTGGAGGCGTAGACATGCATACCAATCAATATTTTTCTTAAAATCTTTTTTTCTTCTCTCTTTGAAGAGTGTAGTCGAGTTGATAACGACTCATTTTGGGGAGAAAAGGTCAGCACCTGACCCCCCAAGCATCCCAATCTTCCCAATACCTCCACACGAGGAGCCAAGATTTTCTTGTTTTACCGAGTCTGAAGCTGCTGGGGTTAGTGCTTAAAGTGTTCAACCTTCTACTAGTTACTGCTATTAATAACATTTGCAAATATTATAGTCTTATGACATTGTTTTCCTGATGTGGCTCGTACCAGTCTGCAGTAATGATTAGCTATAAGATGCCTGCAAATGAACTGAAGACAGTGAAGGACTATAGAGATATGCTTGCAGAATCAATGTTCTTACATGCTCTAAATCAGAGATTTTTTAAATTATCTCGTAGAAAGGATCCACCTTATTTCTCATGCTCAGCTGGTGCTGATGTCCTAGTCCGATCATCAAAGGCCTATATAATGAGCTCATCTTGTAAAGAAAAAGGGACTCTGGAGGCCTTAGAGTCAATGCTTATTGAGGTGTACATTTTGTTTCACTTTCTTTAGGAGTGTATGTGCACACAAAACTCACAATGCATTGTTTTCAGGTTGCAAGAGTGCGAATGCATGGGTTCTCAGAACGTGAAATATCTATTGTTCGAGCTCTGCTGATGTCTGAGATTGAATCTGCATATTTGGAGCGTGATCAAATGCAGTCAACCGGCCTGAGAGATGAATATTTACAAGTATCTTGAGATACTGTTTTTCCTATACTTTTGCAATGACTTGAATGAAGTTTTTTTTTTGCATATGGCAATATATTTGTGTTTTATTTTGCAGCATTTTCTCCACAATGAGCCTGTTGTTGGAATAGAATTTGAAGCACAACTCCAAAAGACTATCCTACCTCGTCAGTGAATGTTATTAATTTTTTAGTACTGCTTTAAGAAAATTATAACAAACATATCAAAAATATTTTATAGATGTTCTTTTCTCATTGTTTATAATATGTATAGATATATCGGCATTGGAGGTGTCCAAGTATTCAGAGAAGTTGCAAACATCATGCAATTGCGTTATAAAGACAATTGAACCTCGATCTTCAGCAACAATTGATGGTCTGAAAAATGTAGTGTCGAAGATCAACAGTCTCGAGGATGAATTAAAGATTGCTCCTTGGGATGATGAACACATTCCAGCAGAAATTGTCACTACAAAGCCAAATCCAGGGTAAGTTGAATCTTTTTGTGAGTGAAGAACATATTTTAACATAAAACTTCTCTTTCTAACTGGCTCTCTCTCTACAGTTGGTTTTCTCTTTCTGACTGGCTCTCTCTCTTGCTCTCAGACTCTCCTTTTTCTCTCTCCCGGACTACTCCTTTTCTCTCTCTATATTTTCTGATTTATTTCCTTCTCTCCCTACAACTTCCCCTAAATTCTGTTTTCACCCCTAATCTTTTCTTAATTCCAGATTCCTCCCTCACAATTTAATATTCTTAAAATTATTCCATAATTATTGAAAATTCAATATTTTACCTAATTTGGCTTTGGTAAAGTACATGTCAAGACTGGGTCCTGACACCTTGCTCTTGACTTCTCTTCTTCTGTTAGCGTGTAGAAGCTGGTAAACTTATTGGGTCCCGTATCTCCTTGTGCAACCATCTTGCTTGCTGATCACCTGACAAATCCCCAAAAGAAGCTTCATCTTGTGGAATATCAAGAATAAAAAATAATCTCATTTTTAGAAAATGAAGAATTAAACATAATCTCACTACTATCAGAAGCTGCAGTATTTTAAACTTGTAGTCTAAAATTCAGATGCCTATCTTATTTTATTCTTACTGTATCCTTTATACATCTACTTATACACACTTTTGCAATGAATGAAATGAGAAAAGTCTCTATTCAAAACTCTTTATTCTGCTTCTTGATCTTCAGGAGCCACCTCTGTTGTTTCTTCTCAAAAGTATGGGAAGAGTCCTATCCTCTTCCTTGTGAACTACTGACCCAAGAACTGTGACCTCAAACCCGAAAGGATCTAAAAAACCACCTGCTTTCCTGGTTGAAGAAATACGTGGAGGATTCACTTCTCGCTACATTCTTAGTGATTGGGAGAATCTCTTGCACTTACCCTTCAAGCACCCAAAAGAACTCTCTTTCTATCACGGACATTTTCATAGGGTGAGAGAAATGGTGTGGTTGACAAACCAGCCAGGAAGCAGACCTAGAGACCAAGGCAGACACTAGAGGATTTTCGTCTAGTACATAAGTTGTATAAATTGGCAGTTAGCTATGAGCTGGGTGTTAATTGCTTTTCTGATCTAAAGGATGCTTATTGATATGCTATTCAAGCTGAAAAAGTGTGTACATTTTTAAGGAAAAATAGCATGTTAGTTTACTTGAACATTTATCGTCTGTTATGAAAAAAAAAAAACTGTTCCACAATACATAAAGTAGGCAGAACTAGATAACTATAGGATTCAACCATATAACTCAACCTCTTTTGAAAAATTTGCATCAGGAATATTGTGCAGCAGTTTGAATATTCGAACATTGGAGCTACTGAATTGATATTATCAAATGGGATGCGAGTGTCTTATAAGTGTACCGACTTTCTTGATGATCAGGTATATAAAATTACTCGAGTTTTTGAAATATTTGTCAAAAATTGATCACTTGATTTTTCCAATATGGATTATACTTATTGTAAATTAGCTATACCACTACCCTCAACATTCTCTTAGAGTTTAAGGTAAAATTTCTTTGCTTATCAATTCATGTGAATCATTTTGTTGTTTTCTACTGTTTGTTTCAACAGGTTCTTTTTACAGGGTTCTCATATGGGGGTCTATCGGAACTCCCGGAAAGCGAGTACTTTTCTTGCTCAATGGGATCAACCATTGCTGGAGAAATTGGTGTATTTGGCTATAGGCCATCAGTTCTAATGGATATGCTTGCTGGTAAGAGGGTGGAAGTTGGTACAAAACTTGGGGCATACATGCGAACGTTTTCTTGTGATTGTTCTCCCACTGACCTGGAAACTGCTTTACAGGTTTGTCTCATTAGATTTGTTGCATTGATTCTTGCCCTTTAACCATGCCTTCGAAGTTGAAGAGCAGCATAGTGTAACATCTCATTGTCAGTGTTATTTCTAGCATATATCAGTAGCCATGGAAGTGGTTTATTTGTTCTTCTTATCTGCAAACTTGGACATGGCTCCAAGAAAATTCCTTTCTCCCTACCGTGGGTCTAAAGTTAATTCAGTTTTGGTATCCTCTTTTTCTGAATTTAAGTTTTATGAATATATATTTTCTCTTTGCAATTGTTGCTGTTACTCCAAGTAGGGGGAAAACACCTTTCTCTCAGATTATGCCTTATCGGTGCTCTTTTACCACTCATAAGCATTGACCAGAATTTGCCTTTTTGAGTATCAGTTTACAACCTTTTATAGAGATAACGAGTTCTGTCTTCATAATCATATCCTTAAAGTTTCTAAGCATCTCAAATATAATATAGGATCCTCGGCATCATATGAATGAAAGGAATATTATTGTTTTATCTACATGATTACTGCTGGATGAATAAAATATCCATATACCAGTAGCAAATCTCCTCAATTACCATAATGGATTTGGTATAATTATCCGGAATGTCTTTGTCTTATTGACTTATATTGAGATTTGATAATATAATGATATGATTCTCCCAATCTGATATGTCTGTCAATTGCTTCAATTTTTTTGGGTGTTATGAAGACACTTGTATTTAAGAAATGTCTTGACCTTGAAGCTTGTTTTTCCTCCAGCTTGTTTATCAACTATTTATGACAAATGTAATACCGAGAGAAGAAGAAGTCAACATAGTGATGCAAATGGCAGAAGAGGCAATTCATGCACAAGAGAGGGATCCTTACACTGCATTTGCAAACCGGGTGAAGGAACTTAATTATGGAAATTCCTATTTCTTTAGGGTATAACTTATCCCCTCTTTTATAGTTACAAAATGCTTTGATGATGGAAATGCCCATGTTATAACAGAAGTGCAATTTCTTTTATGCAGCCAATTAGGATACGTGACCTTCGAAATGTTGACCCTCTAAAAGCCTGTGAATATTTCAGCAGCTGTTTTAAGGATCCATCAACTTTCACTGTTGTGATTGTTGGAAATATCGATCCCAAAATAGCACTTCCTTTGATCTTGCAGTATTTGGTAAAATTCAAACTCCTTTTAGGCTACCCAAAGCTCAAGATCTTAACTATTTGGTTGACTAGATTTTCTCCATGCAGGGTGGAATACCTAAACCTCATGAACCTGTCCTTCATTTCAACCGTGATGACCTCAAGGGTTTACCATTTACATTTCCTACAACCATAATTAGGTAGGTTATTTGTATTAATTGTAGTGGTTTGACATTATCATAGTTGGGAACAACATTGAGATTCTTAACAGGATATTTATCACTTCAGCAAGCATACTGTTTCAGCAGGATTAGCTTCGGAAATCTGATTTTGTTAGTAGCTTTGGCAATCTATGTTCCATGCTAAATTTCTCTTTTACCTTCGCCAACCAAAGATATCTTTCTCTCTTAATTATACTGCTTTCTACCTCTTTTCCATTTGATTATTGACTAGCAAAGTGTATCACATTGCTAGTATATTTATGGATGTGTTCTTCTTGTGGGATCAGAATTATCTTGTAATGGATAAATTATTTTCACAGAGAAGTGGTTCGTAGCTCCATGGTTGAAGCACAATGCTCTGTCCAGCTATGCTTTCCTGTGCAGTTGAAGAATGGAACAATGGTTGGTGTTTCTTCTTAATATGATCCAAAAATCATGTAAGAGAGCATCTGTGGACTATTGAATAAACTGCAAAAAGTTTCATTTTAATAATTTTCATCTCAGGTGGAAGAGATTCACTGTGTTGGGTTCCTAAGCAAACTTCTCGAAACAAAAATAATGCAGGTTCTCCGTTTTAAGCACGGGCAGGTGTGTAATGCTTATTTTGCATTTATAGAACTTCTTGATCTTTGGCCTAGTTCTATTAACTTCCTTCATGCACCAGATTTATTCTGCTGGCGTTTCAGTATTTCTTGGCGGCAATAAACCTTCTAGAACTGGTGATGTACGTGGTGACATTAGCATAAACTTTTCTTGTGACCCAGAAATCTCCTCCAAGCTGGTTGGTATTTTATAGTTGTACATAATATTTCCTTGTTTTCTTTTACTAGGTTATGGATCAACCTGCTCTTTTTTGTTTTTCACTTTTTCTGTTCCATGTTATTTCTTAACAGGTCGATATTGCTTTAGATGAAATATTACGGCTTCAAGAGGAAGGACCTTCAAACGACGATATTTCAGCCATACTTGAAATTGAGCAAAGAGCTCATGAAAATGGATTACAGGTTAAGTCTATTTTTTTTTTCTTGGATTTAATATCATTCAGTCCCCTGATTACAAAGATGATGAGAGGAATTGATTTCACTTCTTGCTGTTAATTTATCACCTCAAAGACGTCTAAACTTGAACCTTATGCTTTTAAGAAAAATGGAGTCTTATTTCTTTACATTTGGTTATCATTTTCTGGTACTCATTTAGGAAAACTACTATTGGCTGGAGAGGATTTTGCGCAGCTACCAGTCAAGGGTCTACTCTGGTGACATGGGTGCCTCTTTTATGGTAGTAACTTCTTCCCATCACTCTTGTTTGTAGTCCCGCCCTCCCCTTCTCTCTCTTTTTTTGTGTTCAAAGTTTACTCTAGGATTGTGTATGATCTGGAATTCAAATGCTTTTGTGGTGGTCCAAAGGTAAAACAATATGCAAAGACAATGATATGCATGTCCAAAGATGGGCTTACTCAATGCTTAGAATTTGGTTTATGAATGATAGCAAACTAGTTTCCTATAAAACTTACTATATATGCAGTATAGTCTCTATTGATCTCACAAAGAGTCTATTATCTTTTCTTCAAGTACACTACTATCATGTGGAATCACATTCAAAGCTGCACTTGGTGCAACTAGTTTTGTCAATTTTCACTTGTATGTCAATTATTGTTAAATTTTGATGATTTTTCTCGCTTAGATGCAAGATGAAGGGCGTGCAAGACTTAGAGAGTCTCTTACCCCATCAGCAGCACAATCAGCATTAAGAAGAATACTGCCTTATCCTTGCAAAAAGCAGTACACTGCAGTGATTCTGATGCCCCGGAAGTCTTGGTTCAAGTTGCTGAGATCTTTCTTCAAGTCTTCTCCGACCAATTATGTTAGAAATGCAAAGGTCAGTTTTATATCTATCCTCTCTGCTACCGATTCCAAAATCTTATCACTGTGTCTTCTAGCAATTGTCATTGATTTTTGAAGTTGTCTATTTCTTTTTTTCCCTTTGAAACTCCATTGCAGTTTTCTTCGCCATCCCTTGGCTGCCACTTATGTTAAATTCTGTAATTGGTGAATCTTGGGGTTTTTTAGTTTTCATTCCTAAAATTTATATATATTGTGCAAGTATATATTCATAAAAGTATTAAGCATGTAAAATTTTGTATTTATAAAATAATTTAGAAAATAAATATAATAATTTTTTAAAAATAACTCTACCGTTATTTCATTTATTGTCGATTAGTATATAATTACGTTTAAATTTACATAATTTATTTTCGTAATTTCATTGTTATGAAATTATTGATGATACTGCGTAAACTTTTTATGTAACAAATAGTTATCTATGGTATCAGATTTTAGCAGGCATTGCTGGATTGACGATTTTAGGACTGAGTTTTTGGAGAAGTTCACGCAGTGGCGTAAAATCTTAAGCTGGAGGTTCCTACATTTTGTCGAGTGATTAGAGATGAAAAAAGAATTTGACACGATGAGAGTATTATGAAGGGGAATTAAGCACCGGTCACTCTACATCCAATTTTTAAGATGTTCATAAATTCTCAATCTCTCCCATGTGTCAGCTTTTATTTTTGCTCTTTACTGAACAGAATCTGAGAACTAGGGGATAGATGGTTTTAAATTATATACATATATGTATGTATATGCACACAAATACATGCCTATTACCTTGTTTAGATTGATAATTATTATTATTTTCTTTTTAATCACGGGGAGGCTCAAAGTAATACTATTCATGTTCGTGGCTTCAAGCAGTGTGTTTTAACCTTCCCTAGTAATCAAAATATGGTGTAAATTCTTAAAAAAGATCAAATATATTTTTTTAAAAAAAAATAAAAATGAATAATTAGAGACTTACAAGTAACAAAAGCCAGTGAATGAGAAATATTGTTTTTAGGAGGATAAAGAAAATATAAATTTTTAAATAGAATAGAAAATATTTTTAATTACTATATTATAAATTTTTAAAAAGATATATAAACTTTTTAAAATATAATAGTAATTTTTATATGTACCAAAATTAAATTGTTCCTTAAAAAAAAAAAAACAAAACCCAATATAATAGTAATTTTTATATGTACCAAAATTAAATTGTTCCTTAAAAAAAAAAAAACAAAACCCTATCACATTGGACCAACCTTCATATGAGTGCACCCATTTTCTACTTAGCGCCGTCAGCGACCATCATAAAACCCTAAGAACTTTCATCTTCTTCCTTAATCTTGCGACGGTGGTAGCTGCAAGGGTAAAGCCATCTGGATCTTTTCCTTGCTTTCATTTTCTTCCGTGTTTGTTTGATTCAGTATTTTCAATAAAATATTCTTACTTCTTACAATCTTTTTTTTTTTTTTTTTGTTTTCTTCGCATTTATGTCTTATATGTTTCTTTATCATCAGGATGAATTTGAGAACGATTTTTTGATCTCCGACAAGTCTGTTTTCTTCTTCTTTTTACTGATGTTTAGTAGTGTTTTATTCTTTCTTCTTTTTCTTTACTCTTTTCCTAAGGTTGAAGATCTCTCTGTTTACGCGGATTTAACGGGGCTTTTTTTTTTTTTTTTTTTTTTTTCTATTCCTTCCTTTCCTCCGTTTGTCTCTGCGTGTCCTTGGATTTATTTTTTTCAGTTTTTTGTGGGCTGGTGTATGAAATATTGGTCTGTTATTTTTTTTTTTTTTTTTTTTTGTGATCAAACTTCCTTTGCTGTGTACTGACAAGGATTATCATGATTGATGTCTCAACATCGGTGCATATTGGTGATTTTTTATCCGTGCATGCAATCAGTTATTTTTTCACTTTGAAGTATCAGTAAGTAGTATGATTTTAAGTCATGAAAACTGGTGTAAATGATTTTTTTCTTTGACTGCTCGTTTTCATACTGGAACTGGGTTTGGTGCGTGTTAGTCTTACAGAAATGGGATTCATCTAATTTTTAGGTTATGTTGCTAAACTTCGATTATGGTTTCTTTCTTTCCTGTTTATTCCCTTAGGTCGTACGCCTTTTGCTTCCGAATCTAGTTTCTTTTGGTATTTCTAAACTTGTGGTATTTTTTTTTTGAAATAGTAAACTTGTGGTATTTTAGGTTAGACTTGATATTGCAGCAAGAAGATTTTGTTGGAAGGGACTTTATTCTCCTTGAAGATTAGGAATTCCATTTATTTTCTGTTTTGACTACATGAAATTCCCCTCCCCTTTTGGCAATTCATGATTTTTATGGTCATATTTTGGCCCTGGGGCAAATTCATCTTGTCTTGGACATCCATGGAAGCTAAAAGCAAGTAGTCAGGACACTCTTCTGGAGGCCGAAATTAAAATTTTGACAACAGAGTGGCCGTATATACTCCTGTTTTGTTTTTTTTTCTTTATTCATTTCTTAGTAGACTGGTTTGTATTTTTAGTTTCTGACACCACGTTGATCGAGTATTGGTAGTGACTTGTTGAAAAAGTATGGTTGTTACATGTCTGATTGTCACTGATATGGGGGTTACTTCATGCAGGTAGAATTGAAGAGGTGGACTGATTGTGAAAATGGTGGAGAAGGCAAAAGGAAGAAAGGAGGAAGTGGTTACCAGGGAGTACACAATAAACCTCCACAAGAGACTGCATGGATGGTAACCCATATTTTCTGCCTCTTTTGTTATGGCTTATACTTCTGTTCCATTCGTGCAACTTGTCTGTTCTTTCAAATGAATTTGGATCTGTTTTCTCATTGACATATGGTCTTGATGCTCACTTGTCTTTGTTCTTCCAGTTTATTTCTATTTTTGAGAAATTTAGTAGGTCCAAATCTTGGGGTTTCTGAGTTTTTTCCTTTTGAATTTTTATTTGGATGCAAGTTGTTCTTTGGGTGTGCATTTTACAACAGGTTGTGTTGGTTTTCTGCTAGTGCAACCTATTTGAATGTTACATGTTGAATATGTTGTTGAATATGGAAGTGCCAGATGCTTACAGGATATCCTCGTCTTGGGATTAGTTGCCTTAATCCATACTAAACTTTGAACCACATCATTCTCTCTCTTTTGGGTGTCTTTTCTATCTCGTACTTTTAACAATTATGAGCAACTTTTTGGATTGTTCATTACGGATCCTGGAAGCAAGCACCTTGTTTCTTCTTGTAAGTATTTTTTGTTAATTTGGCCGGTATTGATCCAATAGTTGCTTGTATAGATAAAATGAGGCTATTACCGTCCTTCGTGTTTTGCTAGTGTGTTGTGATAGCACCAGTGTTATGGATGTCTGTGATTTTTCTAAAACAGTTTTGTACTTGCTAGACCATTTTCGACGTCTACTTTGTATAGGTTCTTTTACTATATGCAACATGGTTTCTATTTTGAAGTTAGATAAATTACATAGAATTGACTGTTTAACAAATGATTTTAAACATGGTTCCCATTTGTTTGTAAATCTGATAAGTTACAGAGAATCGACCATCCAACTATATCGTATTTGGTTGTGCGATGTGAAGAATAAGGAAATGAATTTTACCTTACTGATATTGTCTTGTAATTCCACACGCAGTACCTTCAAGAAGAAGGCTCCTAAGGCCATCAAGGAGATAAAAAAGTTTGCACAAAAAGCTATGGGGACAAATGACGTGAGGGTAGACGTCAAGTTGAACAAACATATTTGGAGCAGAGGGATCCGAAGTGTGCCTAGGAGGATTCGGGTTCGGATTGCTCGAAGAAGAAATGATGACGAAGATTCCAAGGAAGAGCTGTACTCTCTTGTCACAGTTACAGAGATTCCACCAGAAGGGTTGAAGGGTCTAGGGACCAAGGTTATTGAAGAAGATGAGTGATCTGTCCGACTGTTAAAATGATCCTCTACTTCATAGCCAAGAAAAGCCAAGAAACAAGTTTAAATTAGAGTTTTAGTGAGTGTGAGTTCTATGAAAAACCTTAATTAATTTACCACATTTTTGCTTTTTCATTATGGTTGTAGCAAATGCAGTGTTTTTTCGGCTTCTACCCAGTCATGACTTATTTTGACAAGGATGAATGGCTTAAACTTGTTTGGCAAATTCTGTTTAACATTGTCTTCTCCTGTCTAATACTGGCTGACTATCCTGTATTCGACTTAACCATTTTGTTTTCCCGTGCACAATGCTGGTTAGTGTTTTGTAATCTCAACCTTTTGTTTTATAAGTCGTTCTCCTTGACAAACGAGCTATATGTTTTTTATTACTCATATATCTGATGCAATATGCAAGTTGAAGAGCGTCTTGAAGGAAAGCTAATTTTGTTCGTAGACCCAATTTTCATGTAATTGTTCCTTGTATGCAAGCAAACTGCTCTGCTTCCTCCATCAAGGGCAGCATATGTGTAACCCTGGCTTTTAAGGGATTAGTCAATGGAAGAAATCAGAAGTTTGTTACTCATTTTCATATTAAAAAACTTGAAGACATCACTGGCTTTCAACGTCATTCTGTTGAGTCAGAACTTGTATTACATTTGTTTAAAGTTTGCAATCCTATTAATTCTTTTACCATATTTTCATTCTTATAAATTTTTGTAAAACTATTAGTTTCTAATGTATTTTGACTTGAATTCTTAGGGATCGAATTCAGAATATTTTCTATATAGATTCATAAGTTGAACCAGTAACTAGTGGTTCCAACATCAAAAGTAATTTTTGGGCTTGGATGCAGGTTTAGGACTTAGACTTGAACTTAGGCTCGGACCTTGTTCTCTGGCCCTTACTTGGGCCTTAGGTTTGGGCCCAACTCTTGGGCTTTGAACTGGGCCTCAAACTTTGGGCTTGAACTCGCGAGTTTAGACCTTGGGCTCGGAGCTAGGTTCACAAGTTGGGCCCCAAGTGGTTGGAACCAAGCCTTGGGCATTGGGCCTTAGTCATTAGGCCTCGGGCGACCCTATGTCCTTGGGCCTCGGGCCAGGCCTTAGGCTCAGACGCGAACTTGGACTTGGGCTTGAGTCGGGCCTGACCTCGAACCCGGACATCAACATTGGGCTCAGACCCGGGCTAAGGCCTTGGGCTCGAAACTGTGCCTCGGGCGAGCCTTGTCCTTGGGCCTCGGGTCAAGTTTTGGGCTTCGACACGGACCCGAGCTTGCCTCGTGCCAGACACGATCTTGGACTCGGGTCTTAGGCTCAGACTTGGGCTAGGACCTTGGTCTCGGACCTGGTCTTAGAACTTGGGCTCGGACTCGAGCTTGGGCCATAGGCTTGGACTCGGACTCAGTCCTTGGGCTCAGAATCGGGCATGGGCCTTGTGTTTATACACAGACTCGGGCCATGGGTGCGAGCCTAGTCTAGGGAATTGGGCTCGGACTTGGGCTCAAGCCTTGTTCTCCAGCCCGTTACTTGGGCCTTAGGTTCGGAACATGCTTCAGCACTTGGGCTAGGACCTAGGTTCAGGCCAGGGGCTTATAGCCAAGCTCAGGCTTTTGGCTTGGACCCGAGCTCAGGCCTTGGGCACGAGCCTTGGGCTTGGAATCGGGCCTTGGTTAAGCCTTGAGTATGCCTTGGGCTCAGACTTGGGCTTGAATCGCGCTCAGACCAAGACCTCGACCTTGGGCTCGAAACTAGGCCAGGGCCTTAGTCTTGGACCCGATCTTGTGCCTTCGGCTCAAACTTGGTCTCAGACCTAGGCTTGGGCCTTTGGCCTCGGCCTTGTCTCGGACTTAGGCTCGAGCCTTCGTCTTGAAACTGGGTCTCAGGAATCAGGCCAGGACTTGTGGTTAGACATAGACTCGAGCTTGAGTTGGGCTCGGGCTTTGTCCTGATTTCGAGCCTTAGGCTCAGACCTGGGTTAGGGCCTTGATCTCGGATCCAATTTTAGGCATTGGGCTTAGACCCAAGCTCAGGCCTTGGGCTCTAACTCAGGCTCGAGGCGAGTCTCAAGCCTTGTTCTTTATCCCATTACTTGGGCAGTAGGTAGCTTAGGCTCGAAACTGTGCCTCAGTACTTGAGGATTGACTCGGGTTTAGGTATGGGGCTTGGCGTAAGGCTCAAGTTTTGTGCTCGGAGCTTGTACTTAGGTGTTAGACTCAGAATCGGGCCTTGGCCATCGGACGTCGAGCGAGCCTTGATCCTTGGGCCTCGGGCAAGGCCTTGGGGTTGTACTCAGATCCAGGCTTGAGTCAGGTCCAGTATCGGACCTGAACCCCAGCCTTGGGTTCGGACTCGGGCTAGGGCCTTGCTCTCAGACCTAGTCTAGTGCCTTGGGTTCGGAGTAGGAATCAGACCTTAGGATTGGACCTAGGCTCAGTCCTTGGGCTCAGACTTAGGCTCGAATCTTGGGGCTCTTTTTTGTCTCATACCGGACGGGGTAATGAGATTTGGTAATTTAGCACTCATACTGGACGGGGTATGGGGACGATCTATTTAACCCTCATACCGGACAGGGTATTGAGGTTTAGTAATTTGGCGTTCATACCGGATGGGGTATGGAGACGGTCTGCTAATTGAGAATATTAAAGAAAAAGGTTCATGCGTACTGAGGACATATCTCTGTACCCCCATGGATACTATTAGGCTGATGAAAATGGACAGTTGTTGTTTTGATTAATTGAATATAAAATATTAATATGCGCATGTTACCGATTGCATATGAAATCATGATAAGTGTTATGTTATTATTTTTATAGGTTGTTTTAGTAAATCTCACTACAGTAAGTGGACAGTAAATTATTTTTATTGTTAATAAATGAATTTGCTTAATTAAGTGATCTATTAATTGTCTTAATTTTTTTACCAACTTTTATTTCTGTATCGGTGAGTAGCGTGATATTCTTACTGAGCTATTATTCAGAGTCCAATCCATAAAGGACTTGCGAGTAGAATACTAATCTTATTTATTTTGCATTTATTTTCTTATTTTTTGTATTTCTTTCAAAAGAGTAATTTTTGTAACACTATTCGGTATTTTAAGTTATTGTGTAAGAAATATAAATCTTAATTATTTATTCCGCTTTCGCGCTTAGTTTATAATTTATTTTATTTTTTGGTATTTTTGGGATTGTTACAACTGTATTATATAAAATTTTTAAAAAGACAATAGAAATTTTATAAAATATAATAATAGCTTTTTAAAATATTTTTTATGTAAATTTTCACTAACAATTTTAATACGTCCTTTCTGTAGCATTTATTATTTTAAGCCCAAAATGTAAATTCCATCGTGCAAAATCCAAGTCGTGCCAAAGGAAAAAAAAAAAACCCCTATCAACTTTTTCTTTCTTGAACCTTAATTAGACCAACCATTTTACCCCTTCGCACCGCATCATAAAACCCTAGAGAACTTTCATCTTCTTCCCTCATCCTGCTACGGTGGTAGCTGCAAGGGTAAACTCCTCTGGATCTTTTCCTTGCTTTCATTTTCTTCGGTGTTTGTTTGATTCAGTGTTTTCAATAAAATAGTCATACTTCTTGCAATTTTTTTCTTTACATTCATGTCTTATGTGTTTCCTTATCATTTGCATGGATTTGAGAACGATTTCTTGATTTGGGAAAAATCTGCTTTCTTCTTCATTTTACTGATGTTTAATGGTTTTTTGTTCATCTTCTTTTTCATAAGGTTGACGATCTCATTAATGTGGCTTTTTTTTTTATCTTCTTTGTCTTTTCTCTGTCTGTCCCTTTGTTTACTCGAGTTTAACATGGATTTTTTTGAATCTTCTCTGTCTTCCCTTTCTCTGTCTGTCTGTATTTACTCAGATTATGTTATTCAGATTTATGTGTTCTAGTGTATAAAATATTGGTCTGTGATTTTTTTTGTCTTCTCAAACTTCCTTTGCTGTGTATTGACAATGGTTATCATGATTGATGTCTTGCTACTGGTGCATGTTACTGTTTTTTTTTTCCGAGCATGCAATCAAAAGCCTGAGCTTGCCTCGTGCCGGACACAATCTTAGACCTGGGTCTTAGGCTCGGACTTGGGCTAGGACCTTGGTCTCGGACCTGGTCTTAGAACTTGGGCTCGAACTTGAGCTTGGGCCATAGGCTTGGACCCGGACTCAGTCCTTGGGCTCAGAATCGGGCATGGGCCTCGTGTTTATACACAGACTCGGGCCATGGGCGCGAGCCTAGTCTAGGGCATTGGGCTCGGACCTGGGCTCAAGCCTTGTTCTCCAGCCCGTTACTTGGGCCTTATGTTTGGAACATGTTTCAGCACTTGGGCTAGGACCCAGGTTCAGGCCAGGGGCTTATAGCCAGGCTCAGGCTTTTGGCTCGGACTTGAGCTCAGGCCTTGGGCACGAGCCTTGGGCTTAGAATCGGGCCTTGGTTACGTCTTGAGTATGCCTTGGGCTTGAATCGGGCTTAGACCAAGACCTCTACCTTGGGCTCGGAACTAGGCTAGGGCCTTGGTCTTGGACCCGATCTTGTGCCTTCGGCTCAAACTTGGTCTCGGACCTAGGCTTGGGCCTTTGGCCTCGGCCTTGTCTCGGACTTAGGCTCGAGCCTTGGTCTCGAAACTGGGCCTCAGGAATCAGGCCAGGACTTGTGCTTAGACATAGACTCGAGCTTGAGTTAGGCTCGGGCTCGGGCTCTGCCCTGATTCCGAGCCTTAGGCTCAAACCTGGGTTAGGGCCTTGATCTCGGATCCAATTTTAGGCATTGGGATTGGACCCAAGCTCAGGCCTTGGGCTCGAACTCAGGCTCGAGGCGAGTCTCAAGCCTTGTTCTTTATCCCGTTACTCGGGCAGTAGGTGGCTTAGGCTCGAAATTGAGCCTCAGCACTTGAGGATTGACTCGGGTTTAGGTATGGGGCTTGGCGTAAGGCTCAGGTTTTTCGCTCAGACTCGTGCTCGGAGCTTGGACTTGGGTGTTAGACTCAGAATCGGGCCTCGAGCATTGGGCCTTGGCCATCGGACGTCAAGCGAGCCTTGATCTTTGGGCCTCGGGCAAGGCCTTGGGGTTGTACTCAGATCCAGGCTCAAGTCAGGTCCGGTCTCGGACCTGAACCCCAGCCTTGGGCTCGGACTTGGGCTAAGGCCTTGCTCTCAGACCTGGTTTAATGCCTTGGGTTTGGAGTAGGAATCATACCTTAAGCTTGGACCTAGGCTTGGTCCTTGGGCTCAGACTTAGGCTCGAATTTTAGGGCTCTTTTTTTTTCTCCCTTTTCTTCTCCGCTTTCACTCACCAAAAAACAGAAAAATCCCCACTCAAAATCACTCTCTGTCTCTCGGTTCCTCCATCTGGTTTCAACAAAAAAAAATCCCTTTTCTCGAAAAACTAAAAAAAAAAAAAACTTCCTTAGTTATTCTCTCCCAAATTCTCCTTCGTACTCTCCTTTTCCTACGCCAATAATCTCTATTAATAGAAGCAACAGCTTCCCTTTCATGGTTGATCTCTGACCCATGCACATATGGCCGAAATCACAAGTGAGATGCTGACAAAATCTAGAAATTTTTCTTTCCTATTCACCTATCTCTTTCATATAATGGCTTCTGATATGTTTACACGCTTATGACCATTTTCCTCCAAGATCTTCTCCTCTCTCCCCTGAACCCATCACTCTTCGCCTTTCCCTTCTCCCGTCGACACATTGAAATGTGTTGGGCATTAAGGTAAAACTAAATGGGAGGGAAAATAATGGATTAACAAAGGTTGAGCTAGATTTTTAATTGGGTTGGAGTTAGTGTCTAAAAAAAATGACTTGGTATTAGAAATGGGTTTAATTTTTAAATGTATTAGGTTAAAAAAAGTTATTATCTTAAAAAGAAGGAAAGACCAGGCTTAAACTTAAATGGATACTAGGATGGGCTTACTTTAGTCTTTTATATGGGTTGAAAATTTAGAAAGACTAGGCTTGGGCTTGGACCAAGACCTGGGCCTTGAACTCGAACCCGGGCTCGGGCCTTGTGCTCGGTCCTAATTTACAGCCTTGGGCTCAGACCCAGGCTTAAGCCTTGTTCTCAGGCCTATTGCTTGGGCCTTAGGTTCATGCCTAAGCCTTGGGCCTGAAATCGAGCCTTAGTGTTTAGGCTCAAACTTAGTTTTGGGCTTAGGGCTCAGAGTTAGGCTCGAGCTTTGGGCTTGGACCCAAGCTCGGACATTGGGCTCAAAACTGGGCCTCAAACATCGAGTCTTGGTCATTAGGACTCGAGCGAGCCTTAGTCCTTGGGCCCGAACTCAGACGCGAGCTCGAGTTAGACTTGGGCTCGGACCCAGACCCTGTCCTTATGCTCAAACCCGAGCTAGGGGCTTTGGTCTCGGAGTCGGTCTATAGCCTTAGACTCATATCTGGTCTCGCACCCGAGCTTAGGCCTTGGGCACGGGCCCCTTTGAACACGGGCTTGGACCCAACTCAGGCCTTGGTCTTAGAATTGGGGCATCGAACATTGGGCCATGGTCATTGGGCCTCGGGTCAGGCCTTGGGCTTGCACTCAAGCCCTCAATTGGAGTTGGGCTCGGTTCCAAGCTTTAGGCTTGATTCTAAGCCTTTGTCTCGGACCTAGTCTTGAGCCTTAGGCTCGGACTCAGGCTTTGGAGCTAGTCTCGAGCCTTGGGCTCGGAGCTAGTCTTGAGCCTTGGGCTCGGACCTTGGCTCAGGTCTTAAGCTTGGACCCAGGCTTAAGTTTTGAGCTCGGACCCAAGCTTAGACCTTGGGCTTGGACTTAGGCTCTGGGCTTTGGCTCTGACTTAGGCTTGGGCCTTGTTCTTCGACTCGTTACTTAGGCCTTAGGCTCAGGCTCGAACCCAGGTTTAGGCTTGGGGTTTGGAGCCAGGCTCGGGCTTTGGGCTTAAACCCGAGCTCAGGCCTTGAGCTCGAAACTAAAGTCTCGAACATCGGGCCTTGGTCATTGGGCCTCAGGCTAGGCCTTGGGCTCAAACTCAGACCCAAGCTCGAGTCAGATCAAGACTTGAACCCCAAACCAGGCCTTGGGCTCAAACCTAGGCTAGGGCCTTGGTCTCGGACCTGATCTAAGGCCTTGGGCTCGGACCTAGTCTTGCACCCAGGCTTAGACCCTTTAAACTTGGGCTCAAGCCTTAGAATCAGAATTAGGCCTCGAGCATCGAGCCTTGGTCATTGAGCCTCGGGTGGGCCTTGGTCCTTGGGTCTCGAGCCAGGCCTTGGGCTCGCACACAGACTCTGCTAGAGTCAGGCTCGATTTTGGGGCTTAGGCATGGACTAGAGATAGATCCTTAGTCTCTGACCCAGTCTCGGGCCTTGGGGTCAGACCCAGGCTCAAGCCTTAGGCTCGAACCCGGGCTCATGTCTTGGGCTCAAGCCTTGTTCTTTGACACATTACTTGGACCTTAGGCTCAGGCCTGAGCCTTGGGCTCGAAATCGGGCCTCAGCGTTTGGGTTTGGACCCGGGTTCGAGCCTGGGGCACAGAGCCAGGCTCAGGCTTTGTGCTCATACTCGGGCTTGGGCCTTAGGCTCAAGTGTTGGACTCAGAACCACACCTCAAGCATCGGGCCTTGATCATTGGGTGTCGAGCGGGCCTTGGTCCTCGTGCCTCGGGCTAGGCCTCGGGCTCAAACCCAGACCTCACCTTGGACTCAGACCCAGGCCAGGGCCTTGCTCTCGAACCTGGTCTAGGTCTTTGGGCTCGAAGCTGGAATCGGATCTTGGGCTTACACCTGGGCTTGGTCATTGAGCTCGGGCTTGGGTTCAGTCATTTGGGCTATCTTGTTTTTCTCCCCTTTCTTCTTTATTTTCACTCATCAAAAAATAAAAAAATCCCCACTCAAAGTCACTCTCTGCCTCTCGGTCCCTCTATCTGGTTTCACCTAAAAACAGTCAATTTATCTCGAAATACTAAAAGAAAAAACTTCATCAATCGTTCTATCCCAAATTCCCCTCCATGCTCTCCTTTTCCCACACCAATGATCTCTATTAATAAAAGCAACAGCTTCCCTTTCACGGTTAATCTCTGATCCATACACACACGGTTGAATCACAGGTGAGATGATGACCAAATCCATAAATTCTTTTTTCCTACTCACCTTTCTCTTTCCTCTAATTGCTTCTGATACGTTTACACGCTTATGATAATTTTCCTCAAAGATTTTCTCCTCTCTCTCTTGAACACATCACTCTTTGTCTTTCCCTTCTTCTCCCGCAGCCACATTGAAATGTATTGGGCAATTAAGGTGAAACATAATAGGAGGTTAAATGGGCTTTGATTATCAAAGGTTGAGCTAGATTTTTAATTGGGTTGGAGTTAGTTTTGTGTCCAAGAAAAAATGGCTTGGTATTAGAAATATGTTTAATTTTTAAATGGATTGGGTTCGAAAAAGTTATTATCTTAAAAAGAAGGAAAGACAAGGCTTGGTCTTGAAGTGGCTATTAGGATGGGCTTAGTTTAGTCTTTCATATGGACGGGGTATTTAGAAAGACTAGGCTTGCGCTTAAATGGCTACTAGGATAGGGTTAGTTTAGTCTTTCACATGTGTTGGGTATTTATGTTAAACTGAAAGGGCGAATGGGCTTGAAATGACTATTAGGACGGGTTTAGTTTAGTCTTTCATAAGGGTTGGGTATTTAGAAAGACTAGGCTTGGGCTTAAATGACTACTAGGAAGGGCTTAGTTTAGTCTTTCAGATGGGTTGGGTATTTATGTTAAACTGAAAGGGCGAGTGTGCTTGAGTTAACAGAGTTAACTTGGGTTTTTAATTGGGTTGGATTAATTTTGGGCCTAGGACAAATAGCTTAGTCTTTGAAATGAGTTTAGTTTTTAAATGGATTGGGTTTAAAAATGGGATTCTTTTAAAATGAAGGAAAAACTAAGTTTGGGCTTAAAATGACTGTTAGGACGGGCTCAGTTTCCTCTTTAATATAGGCTGCGCATTTAGGTTAAACTAAATGGGGTTTATTAACGAATGGACTTGGGTTAACAAGGTTGAGTAGGTTTTTAATTGGGTTCAACTAGTTTTGGGTCTCAGAAAAAATGGTTTGGTCTTAGAAGTGAGTTTTGTTTTTAAATTCATTGGGATAAAAAAAGGGATTATTTTGAAAAGAAGGAAAGATTAGGTTTGGGCTTAAAACTGCTATTAGGAGGGGTTCAGTTTCCTCTTTCATATAGGTTGGGCTTTTAAGTTTGGTATTTAAGAGGGAATGGGCTTGGGTTAACAATGTGAGCTAGGTTTTTAATTGGGTTGAACTTAGTTTTGGGTATAAGAAAAAATGACTTGGTCTTAGAAATGGGTTTAGTTTTTTTTTATGGATTAGGTTAAAAAATGGGATTATTTTAAAAAGAAGGAAAGAGTAGGTTTCCGCTTAAAATGGGTTCGGGAACTTGGATTTTTAAAAATGGGTTAATTTAGAAGATAAAAAGATGAGCTCAATTAGCCTTTTATTTTTATTTATTTTTTATTTTTTCTCATTATTTTTTCTTTTTTATTCTTTATTTTTTTTCAAAAAAAAAAATCTTGCATTTTCCTATTTCCTTTTTTAAAATTTCATAATAATAGTAGTAATAATAATGAAAACTACAATAATAACAACAATAACAATAACAATAACAATAATAATAATATAATAATACTTTTAATTTTTAAAATAAATATAAATATAAATTAGTCTAAACAAAATTAAAATATGACAGTAACAAAATTATGGTCTAAACAAAATCTGATTCTAAATTAGAAAATCAAATTTAATCTAAACAACAATATTGTAAGTTTAGATTTTTAACCACGGTCCTGTTATTCACAACAAAATTAAGAAAGTCTATCTATAATCTTATCTCGCTATTTTTTAACTACCAATTCGGAAAAGGATCAATTGCATAACCCAATTCCAAATTTTAGCAATTTATACTTGTTTAATCAATTTAGTATGTCTTGTTTAAATCAATCTAACTAAATATTATTGAACTATTAAAACAGAATAAACATAAAAAATTTCATTAGAGAAAGTAAAATAATGTCATTTTATTAATAGCAATATTAAATATTGTAGGGCTTGAAATTCCCTTAAGCTAAAAGAAAAGTTTAGCCACATATATAAAAATCATGAAAACTAAGTATTCTTCTTTTTCTCTCTCTACTCCTCTTTAGCTGCTCTTAACCTTTCTTTAACCTCCCCATTATTTGGCTTCTCTTTTCTCTTTTATAGGATTCAAAAATAAATACTATCGAAGTCAATCCTACAAAATCGGACTACAAACTCAAAAGTTCTTGAGTTTTAGAATAGAAAAAAAAATTAAGCATTTGATCTTTTGAAAAATTACGTGTCCGACTAAAAAACTTTTCAGTTAGAAGAATTATATTGATTTGGTCTTCTGCTTGGCTATGTATTTTGTTTTGATTTTTAATTCAAGTATAATTTAGCTAAAAATCTTAATTAAAGGTTTGATGCAAGTAGAAACTATGAGAATGTAATTTATATTTAACCCTTTGATATTAATTAGTCTATTTTGGTTTAATATGTTTTCAGTAGATAAAA
This sequence comes from Carica papaya, assembly GCF_054855325.1. Taxonomy (NCBI): domain Eukaryota; kingdom Viridiplantae; phylum Streptophyta; class Magnoliopsida; order Brassicales; family Caricaceae; genus Carica; species Carica papaya. Next base: position 25,136 of record NW_028277160.1, read on the forward strand.
CTATATCTTTTCTTTTATATGGATATCATCTTTGCTTTATTTTTTATATCGGATGTCATTAAATGCTACAACTATGGTTGTAGACATTTTCATGTTACTATATGTGGAATGTCATTTGATACATGTTTGTTATATTATATCTTTGATATATGTTATTTGATCCTCAAATGACTTATAAAGCATGCATGGTGTAGCTATTTACAACTTAATGTTGTAATACGAGAGCAAGGACATCACTATAGCATTATGTAATTAATTCAACAATGAAAGATATTTATTCAGAGTACGGAGGTCGAAAGATTGTCATACTTGTAAAGTATTTTTAGATTGACTTAATGGGTGTATCAACTTGACAGTTTAATAAGAATATTAGTTACATTTTTTATATATATATAGGAACCTTTTGGCACTTGAGATAGGTAAGTAATTGAATTTAGATGTCCACGATCCAAAATTAATATTGAAAAAAATTGTTGCTAAAATTAGGTAAATTGCATGACCATATATAAGTGAAATTAATATCATTGATATCATAAATAATTGAGTAAGCCTTTACAATTTAAATGTGTTGTTTTAGATAAATATAACAATTAGTTTTAGAATTTAATTAACCAACTCTCGATTTCCTAAATAAAGAATAAGTATAAAATAAAGGGAATATGTTCAATTTGGATCTTGAGTTTAATTTACCAAATCATCACTGGATTAGTATAAGAGATAGGTCAGTGACCATAAGTGATAGCCATATCACTATAAGATTGGAGAACTTCAAGAGTTTCAACAATGGTGGACATCTTGGGTCTATCTTTAGGGTTTAAGCTTATACATTGTAATGCAAGAAGAGCCATGTGTTTAGCTCCCTTCATAGAGTATTGCCCTCCAAGCCTTGGGTCCATAATGTACCTTAACCTTCTACTGTTACTTAGGAAGGGTCTGGCATATGCGACCAAGCTTTGCTCACTCTTTTTACCCTTCCATTTCTGTACCGCCCTTCTTCCTGTTAGTAGTTCTAGTAACACCACTCCGAAGCTATATACATCACTTTTTGTTGTCAAATGTCCTATAAAATTATTTTACGTTATGTTTGTTTTAAATTCAAAATTTAAAATAGATAATAAATATATACACATTTAGTTAGACTGAATTACCTGTTGATACATATTCGGGAGCAGCATAACCATAGGTACCCATCACTCTCGTAGTTACATGCGTATCTGATCCTTCAGGTCCCATCTTAGCAAGTCCAAAATCTGATAGTTTAGCCGTAAAATCCTAAAATAATAAATCATAAGATACTATATTAAAATAATTAGACTTAAAGTTCAAAATTATATAATATTATGAAGAGATTCTAAAAACGTAAATATTCGTCCCTAATCGATATTAAATTAAAACCCTTTCAACATCTTTCTTATCATGCAAAATATATATATGTAAATAGACACGAATGTATGAATGAATAAATTAACCATAGAAAAAATATCACCAGAGGAACACCTTCTCTATCATGCATAGCGTTTAAGTTGACAACAATAACATGCAGAATATCAACAAAATTTAAGCAAGAACTTACTATTATACTAGATTCTTGTGTAGAATCATTTAACATAAAGAAAATTTATTTAACATGTGTAAATTTTCTTAACAAAAATTAACAAACAACTTATAATTCTAAAAAGGAAAGTATGAACACACAGAATCTAGGAGGACATTGGAAGTTTTGAAGTCCCGATAGATCACAGGTTTTTCTGCACTATGCAGGAAAGACAACCCTTTAGCTGCTCCAATTGCAACCTTTACTCTCGTTGCCCATGGCAATGTTATAGACATTCCTATGGTCACACAAAAATGTTTAATTAGTCAAACGTTGACTTTTTCTTTCAAAAAAAAAATTAATTAATCATTAATAGAAGATTAAAAGACTTTTAAAGAGGTGATTCTCTAAGCTGCCACGTGGCATGAACTCGTAAACAAGAAGCCGCTGTTCTTCCTCGCAGCAATATCCAATCAATTTAACCAGATTTGGATGCCTCAGCTGTCCAAGGAATATTACCTCTGCCTGCAACCCCCATAAATTCTATAAGTATTTATACATATATACATGAAACCAGAAGAATATATGTATATATATATGTGATAAATTACTTAATTAATTACCAGCCATTCCCGGTGACCTTGGAGGCCTTCAATGTCCAGAAGCTTAACCGCTACAGGTTGAGCCTTCAAGCCCTGTCTTAAATTCTCATCTACATAACCCTTGTGCACTCTCCCGAACCCACCTTCTCCCAGCAGAAAATTCGTCGAAAAATTCTGCGTTATGGCACGCAACTCCATCAATTGGAAATCATACAAATCAGGCCCAAAGGACTGAGCGAGCTCCTCGTTGATTCGCGCAGAAGATGATCGACTGAGGTCGGAGAATGATAATCGCCGAAATGACGGTAAGGGAGCCAAGTTCTTCGACACTTCCGACTTCGATGGCCGGCATGGTCTCGTGATTTGCCCTAAAATTGTTTCGTCTTCAACGGAGCAACACTTGGCCGTCAATGGCTTCCATCCGGTCTTTGATGATTCTCTCATCTTTACCTGCTTACACTTTTTCTGGAAATTGGACGAACCTAATTGGGCTACCCCAGTCTTCATATAAACAAAATATTATATATATATATATATATATGTATTAAGAATATATATTTTTAATTTATCTCAAGAAGATAAAACTTACTCTTAATGTTTCTTCAACTGCTCTAACCACTCTACTAAAATAGGATAAGATTGTGGGTTTAGTTTGTCACTTACGTGTACCCAATTGTTTCATGCAACTTTTTGGTTTAGGCTACTAAATTATATATTAACGTCTGTTTATTTTATGTATTTATTCCCTAACATATATGTAATTATTAAGAGTATTCTTGGGACCTTTAGAGATTAGTCCATATGGGTTTCTTTGTCGCTACAATAAGTTGATTAGATAATCTATCAAAAGGTTGATTATATATATGCCCTAAAAAATCTCTCATGATCTACTTTAAACAATAAGCAATGCAATATTGGGTATGTAGAGACAGACACCAATAATGTACTATTACATATTCACCCCCTCTTCTCAACCACAATTTTTTGTACCAATGCTTGTAGGTTTTTCAACGACTCTTACAATCTCTTCATGATCATAGTACTTAGTTGCATAAATACAAAATATAGGAAAATCACTCAATTCGCTAACTTATAATTACTAAAAGTAAAAAAAAATTATTATTCAATGATTAAGTCATTACTATTTTATGATTTCAAAAACTAAACATAATAAAATCATAATAGATGGAAAGAAAAAATCACTAACCCACTAATTTATAAATGTTGAAATTAAAAGATTACTACTTTATAATTAAAATACCGCCACTATTATATGATTAAGTCACTATTACCTCGCGATTGTAATTATGAGTAACAATTCTTTAAATATATAATTAAATGTTAAGAGATAAATAACAGTTTAGAGAGAGAGGATATTTATAATTTTTAAGAATTTGTTTTTGGCACTTGGCCTAACAGAATGTTGACTATGGGCAAACATGAAAATTGTGTGTTCTTTTTCTCTTCTGGGTGGGTGGTTAAGTTTTAATGAGAACAACAGTTTTGTCTGTTTATTTATATATAAAATTAATTATTTTTGTTGTAAAAAGCCAAGTATATAAAACAAAGAGCAGTTAGAAGTATGTGTATTAAACAATGTCTACTGCATCAACTAAACCCCTTAACTTTTGAATGTTTATAGTGAAGCTCTTCCTCATAACTTCTTGATATGAAGAGTTTAGTTTATAATGAGAATGAAAGAATTGTAGGTTTCATAACTATGATTTTACTTCAATTTAATCTTGTAACAGTTACTTTATTTAAGTACACCTTAAAGAAAATATTGTTGTTTAATAATAATTTATTGTTAATAATTTTGTACGTGTTTAATTGATTTTCTATCACGAACAATTTGGGATCATTAACATTGGTTAAAAGTTAATACTTTTAGGGAATCAGTTCCTCCAAATTAGAACCACATAATTTAGTAATTATTAACCATTCGATGCCAAGATTACATATGAAACTAGCTAATCCAACATAAAATAAAAATGTTTATGCTTCCGAAATTTTTTTTTTTAGGGTTTATTGAAATAAATGAGCATAGAAAGAAGTAACCTACATATTAATCATCTAATCTCAACAAAAATTTCTTAGTGCAATTTATATGTAAATTAAATTAATTTATAAATATAATTTTTTAATTTTTTAATTTTAATTTAGTGTAAAAATAAAGAAAATTAGATAGAGGATGAAATTAGAAACAATTTTGAAAAAAGTGGGTGATAGACAACTTTGTTCGGCCCAAACATTGTAGAGGAGACTACAACCAAAATAGTTAAAATCAAGAAGAACATTCAGACGGCTCAGAACATACATAAGAGTCATGCGAACACTCGGAGGAGAGATTTGAAATTTGAGAAAGGCGATCTGGTGTTTCTTAGGATCACTCATTTCAAGAAAATTAGTAAGTTTGGAAAGAGGGGGAAACTAAATCTCCGGTTTATTGAGCCATTTGAAATTTTAGACATAATTGGTACCACTGCCTACAGACTGGCACTGCCTACAGAACTTTTTAGGATCCATAATATGTTTCATGTGTCCATGCTACGCAAGTACAATCCGGACCCTTCTCACATCTTGGCCCACGAGCCTCTTCTACTCTAGGAGGATCTGTCCTACAAGAAAGTACCAGTCAGTATTGTGGACTGAAAGAGCAGATTACTACGCAACTGGAAAATTCCCTTTGTTAAGGTTATATGGCAGAATCACACACCGAGAAAGGCCACATGGGAGCTAGAATTAGACTTCAGAGCTCAATATCTCCAGCTGTTTGATTGAAAGTGAGAGAGACAAATTTGAAGGACCAAATTTCTTTTAAGGGAGGGAGAGTTGTAATGCTCAAATTTAATTTATATGTAATTTAAATTAATTTATAAATGTAATTTTATAATTTTAATTTAGTGTAAAAATGAAGAAAATTTTATGGATGATGAAATTGGAAATAATTTTGAGAAAAATGGGTGAAAATTTAGGTTTTAGGGATATTTTTGAAAGAAAAATTAGAAATTGGAGGTCAAAATATAATTTAGAAAAGTTGTGCTGCATGGGATGTCCAGTCAGCAGTCCCAACGAACTAAGACGCACTGCGTGGCAACAGACGCTGACGCGGTGCCACGCAGGAGGCCATGTGGGCGATCCGTGTACCCGTAATCGAATGACCCATATTCATCCCCGTGCGCACGGACGGCTCGGATGCGTTCCCTCCCCAAACGCAATCAGACAGTCAAATTTAAATGTGATCAACAGGCAAGATCAATTTCTTATTTAAACGTGATCGGACGATTCAGATTAAATCGCGATGAACGGTTTAGATTCACTCCTTATTTAATCGTAATTGGACAGTTCAGATCAAATGCGATGGATGGTCTAAATCAAAAGGGGACGAGTATAAATAACCTCATTCATACCAAACCCTAACCTTAGCTGCCAGACCCCCTTCACTGGAGAAGAAGACCCAGCCGCCAAGAAGGAGATCACCACTACCCGCCGCCACGCTGGAGCCCTTTCCGACCGCTAAAAAAAGTAAAAAAAAATTTCTTTGCTTGGAATTCAATTTTAAACACCTCTATGGTCAAATCGGAGTAAAAGGACTGGCGAATGGGCAAAAATCGCGGACAAAACCCGGCAGCGCTGCTGTAGGAAATTGTAAAAACCGCCTCCAATGAGACCCTTTCCGATTACCGTTATGCGTAATTTTTCTACCATTGTGATCATCGTTTTCTTTTCTACAGGTTGACTGGAGCAAAACACCAAACTGTAAAGTGAGCAGGCGAAGCCGCCGTACCGGAGCTGCCGGTGAGTTTTGGTTTTTCATTTTTTTAGTCAATCGATGCCCCTTAACATGTTTTCTCGTAGGAATTGATATAAAATTGGCCGAAAACATCCGATCCGAGGCAGACTACCGCCGCAGGCAACGACTCCATCGCCGGAGCACGGTGGAGCCGCCGTGTCAGAATTTCAAAATTGGCCAAAAATGGATTCAGAGACTGATTTTGGTTTTTTGGAACATTTATAGGTGCTTATAGTACGTTTTAATTTTCGAAAAAAAATTCAGGAAATCTAGGGACCGCTAGTAAGCGCAGTCAACAACTTACCTTTTTGGGCATAAAATTGAGTAAGAATCTCTCTCTCTATTCTCTGTTATGGAATTAAAGTCAAATTAAAATCAAATACGATATTTTGTGCAATTTAGAAAATATTCATAATTAATTAGGGGTTACTAATAGAGGTAGAATCGAAAATTATCTACTGTTGTTTTTGTATATTATTTTTACAGTTTGAATGCATGATAATATTTGATTGATTACTTTTATAGTTTTGAATGCATGTATTATTTGTTTTATATGATTATAGTTGAATTGGGGAATTGGAGGCTAAAGGTAAACAGAAAATTTTGTGATTAAGTAAATAGATGAAAACGGCAGCCTTACTGGATATCCTGGGAGCTGGTGGATAGACTTGGTACATAGAGAACCCTACCGTGAACGTTGTCTCATACCAGACGGGGTAATGAGATTTGGTAATTTGGCACTCATACTAGACGGGGTATGGGGACAACCCGTTTCACCCTCATATCGAACAGGGTATTGAGGTTTAGAAATTTGACATTCATACCGGACGGAGTATGGAGACAGTTCACTAATTGAGAATATTAAAGGAAAAGGTTCACGCGTGCTGAGGACATCTCTTTGGACCCCCACGAATACTAGTAAGTTGATGAAAAGGGGCAGTTGTTGTTTTGATTAATTGAATATAAAATATTAATACGCGCATATTACCGATTGCATATGAAATCATGATAAATGTTATGTTATTATTTTTAAAGGTTGTTTTAGTAAATCTCGCTATAGTAAGTGGACAGTAAATTATTTTTATTATTAATAAATGAATTTACTTAATTAAATGCTCTATTAGTTGTTTTAATTTTTTTACCAACTTTTATTTTTGTGTCGGTGAGTAGCGTGATATTCTTACTGAGATATTGTAACTAATTCCTTATTTAACTATTTCAGATCAAGAGAACCAGGATTTAGAGCCCGATCCATAAAAGAGTTGCGAGTAGGATACTAATCTTATTTATTTTGCGTTTATTTTCTTATTTTTTTATATTTATTTCAAAAAAGTAATTTTCATAATACTATTCAGTGTTTTAAGTTATTGTATAAGGAATGTAAATCTTAATTATTTATTCCGTTTTCGCGCTTAGTTTATAATTTATTTTTTTTGATATTTCCGAGATTGTTACAACTGTATTATATAAAATTTTTAAAAAGACAATGGAAATTTTATAAAATATAATAATAGCTTTTTAAAATATTTTTTACGTAAATTTTCATTAACAATTTTAATTCGCCCTTTCTATAGCATTTATTATTTTAAGCCCAAAATGTAAATTCCATCGCGCAAAATCCAAGTCGTGCCAAAGGAAAAAAAAAAAAAACCCTATCAACTTATTCTTTCTTGAACCTTAATTGGACCAACCATTTTACCCCTTCGCACCGCATCATAAAACCCTAGAGAACTTTCATCTTCTTCCCTCATCCTGCTACGGTGGTAGCTGCAAGGGTAAACTCCTCTGGATCTTTTCCTTGCTTTCATTTTCTTCGGTGTTTGTTTGATTCAGTGTTTTCAATAAAATAGTCATACTTTTTGCAATTTTTTTCTTTACATTCATGTCTTATTATCTATATGTCTTATGTGTTTCTTTATCATTTGGATGGATTTGAGAACGATTTCTTGATTTGGGAAAAATATGCTTTCTTCTTCATTTTATTGATGTTTAATGGTTTTTTGTTCATCTTCTTTTTCATAAGGTTGACGATCTCATTAATGTGGCTTTTTTTATCTTCTTTGTCTTTTCTCTGTCCGTCCCTCTGTTTACTCGGGTTTAATGTGACTTTTTTGAATATTCTCTGTCTTCCTTTCCTCTGTCTGTCTGTATTTACTCGGATTACGTTATTTAGATCTATGTGGGCTGGTGTATAAAATATTGGTATGTGATTTTTTTTGTCTTCTCAAACTTCCTTTGCTGTGTATTGACAACAGTTATCATGATTGATGTCTCACTACTGGTGCATATTACTGCTTTTTTCCCGCGCATGCAATCAATTTCTTTTTTTTTTATCTTGAAGTATCAGTAAGTAGTATGATTTTAAGTAATGAAAGCTAGTGTAGATATATTTTTTTTACTGCTTATTTTCATACTGGAATTTGTTTGGTGCTTCTTAATCTGACAAAAATGGATTCATCTACTTTTTAGATTATATTGCATGAAATTTGATTGTAGCTTCTTCTTTCCTCTTTATTCCCTTATCCTGTATGTCTTTTGCCTCCAAATCCTGTTCTCTTTGTATTTCTAAACTTGTGGTATTTTAAGTTAGATTGGATCTTGCAGCAAGAAGATTTTGTTGGAAGGGACTTTATTCTCCTTAAATAATAGGAATTCCATTTGTTTTGTGTTCTGACCTCATGAAATCCCCTTCCCCTTTTGGCAATTTATGATCTTTTTGTTGTTATAATTTGGCCATTGGTAGAATTCAGTTTGTCTTGGATATCCATGGGCCCTAAAAACAAATAGTCAGGACACTCTTCTGGAGGCCCAAATCAAAATTTTGATAACAGAGTGGGAGTATATATTCCTGCTTATTTTTCCTTTATTCATCTCTTAGTAGACTAGTTTGTATCTTTAGTTTCTGACCCCATCTCGATTGAGTATTTGTGCTGACCTGTTGAAAAAGTGTGTTTGTTACATGTCTAATTGTCACTAATATAGGGGTCGCTTTGTGCAGGTATAATTGAAGAGGCAGATTGATTGTGAAAATGGTGGATAAGGCAAAGGGAAGAAAGGAGGAAGTGGTTACCGGGAGTACACAATCAACCTCCACAAGAAACTGCATGAATGGTAACCCATATTTTCCTGCCTCTTTTGTTATTGCTTATACTTCCGTTCCATTTATACAGCTTGTTTGTTCTTTCAATTGAATTTAGATCTGTTATCTTATCAACATATGGTCTTGATGCACACTTGTCTTTGTTTTTCCAGTTTATTTCCACTTTTGAGAAATTTAGTAGATCAAAACTTGTGGTATATATGTTTCTTCTTTAAAATTTTTATTTGGATGCAAGTTGTTTTAGTCTAAATGATTGTGGAAGTTTTTATAGTCTAGGTCGAACCTTAGATTAAGTGGTTAAAATTTTCTAAATGTTGTTGGACTTTGCCTGTTGAAGCTTACTCTGTCCAGGGATCAATATTTTGACCATTATATTAGTGATGACAATTGCGTGGTTCATTACTTAATAGATGGTAGTAGGTAATCCACTGAAAATTACATAATTTGCTGATGTCAAAAATAAAATAATTAGAAGAATAAATTAGGATTAAAAATGATTATTTACAACTGTTATGTGCTGTAAATGGAGGGAATCACCAACAAATTTGTTCCAACAAATTTCTCCTTGAAAACAGAATTTTGTTAGGTTTTCTCCAGAATTTGTTAGGCTGTTAGGAGTAGTAGACTTGTATATATATGTGTAAATCATTCATCAAAAAGAGAAGAAGTAGAAGAATATTTTTCTCTCAATTTTCTTCATGGTATCAGAGCCATACCTGATCCAAGAAGTAATCAAACCCTACTAAGTCGTAATAAAAAATGGCCTCGGGTGAGCTTCCATCCTCTCCACAAGAAGTTTCCTCTGGTTCTTATCATCACACAACAACAATCAGAGCTGTGAGTGAACTACCATCATCTTGTATCACAGGACATAAACTCGATGACAACAACTTCCTTCAATGGTCGCTGTTTGTCCGTCTCTTCATCCGCGGAAGGGGGCATTATGGGCACTTCACTGGCGAGCTCATGCCTCCTCCAACATCCGATGCAAATACACAAACCTGGGAGATCGAAGACAGTATGGTCATGACCTAGCTCATTACCTCAATGACTCCTGAAATCGGAGAGAATTTCTTTCTCTACGAATCTGCTCACGAAATCTAGAAGGCAGCACAAGAACTCTACTTCAGTAAGCAAAATACCTATGCAATATTCGAAATCGAGTCAACTTTTCATGACCTTCGATAAGGAGAACTCAGTGTCATCCAGTATTACATTATCTTTAGTCAAAGTTGGCAGCAAATGGACGCCTTCGAGGAGCGTCATTGGAACTGCCCCAAGGACGTAAAAAACATCAAAGCCTTTGTGGAAGAAAAGCGGGTCTTCAAATTCCTGCTAGGGGTAAACAAAAATCTCGACGCGATTCGGGAACGTGTTCTGAGCACCAAACTTTTGCCGAGTCTTCGAGAAGTATTTTTTGAGGTTCGATGCGAGGAGTCTCGTCGGAAGATCATGATGGGAGACAGACAACTCGAGCGATTGACAGTCGAACGAAGAAGACAAGGCCCTGGTGCGACCACTGTCGGAAGCTAGGGCACAGTCGAAAACGTTGCTGAAAGCTTCATGGCAAGCCAAGTGACTGGAAACCACCTTCGGGTGAGTGGAAAATGTCGAAAGCAGAGACCTCCAGCAAGTTTCGATGAAATCACGTGATGGTTGAGGAAGTAATTTCTGATGAGATGGGAAAAGATCCATTTACCCTTAAACAATTGGAAGCCCTCCAACAACTCTTGTCCAAGAAATCCCACCTGGTCAGTGTCTCTGTAGCACACAAAGGTAATATTCATGGCTTATCTGTTCTTTCAGAAAAAGGACAGGTGTGAGTGGTAGACTCTGGAGCATTTGATCATATGAGTGGCAATTTTTCAATGTTCCAAAATTACAGAAGATGTGAAGAAAATATTTCAATCAGAATTGCAGATGGTTCTCACTCAAAAGTGGCAGGAATGAGTTTTGTAAATTTATCTCCAAATTTGACTCTCTGTTAAGTTCTCCATATTCCAAATTTGGATTGTAATTTGTTATTTGTCAGCAAACTATGTGAAGATTTGAAATGTGCTGCGAAATTTGTTTCTAATATGTGTAATTTTCAGGATTTGGACTCGGGGAGGACGATTACAATACTAGGATGAACTCAGGATTAGATTTGTTTCAAGTCAACATTTCTAAAAGACAAGCTCACAATGCAGTATGTGAAAACTCTGTTCCTATTTCCAAAAATAATGACCATGATATTATGTTAGTGGCACTATAGACTAGGACATCCAAACTTCATGTACTTGAAAAAGATGTTCCCACTACTGTTTAAAGGAAAAGATCTAGTTTTATTACAGTGTGAAATTTGTCAATTTTCTAAACATACTCGAAGTTCATTCCATAGTCTACCATATAAACCGTCTAAACCATTTGCATTAATTCACAGTGATGATTGGGGCCCTTCTAGGGTTTCCAACGTTTCTGGAACTAGGTGGTTTGTATCTTTTATTGATAACCATACAAGAATTACTTAGGTATTTTTCATGAAGGAAAAATCTGAAGTGGGATCTCTATTTAAAAAATTCCATACAATGATTCGAACCCAATTTCATGCTACCATCCAAGTATTGAAATCCGACAATGCTTGTGAATATTTTGAAAATACTCTTGAAAAATACTTTACTGAACATGACATTATTAATCAAACCTCCTGTGTTCATACTCCACAACAAAACGGCATAACCGAAAGAAAAAATAGACATATTCTTGAGGTTGCCAGATCTCATGTTTACCACACATGTATCAAAATATCTTTGGGGAGAGGCTGTCCTTTCAGCTACCTGTTTGATATTCTCATTCCTGCAAGACACTCTCCTTCTCATTAATTTGTTAAGATGTTCATTGTGACAAATTTTTGTCAAACTATTACTTAGACTTTAATACGAAAGGGATCCAATTCAGGATATCTACGATTCAGGAACATCAATTAGGCCAGTAATTACTGATTCAAATATCCAAAGAAATGCAATGAATGTTGCCAATCAAAACTATACACATTAAGCTGACGAACAGACTGATAAAACAGCAACCAGAACAAAAAAAAGTCCATTTATAATCTTTATAAACCCGTGCTTCTACACTAAAAAGGAGATTCTATATATTCAAACCCACGTTGGTAGCTAGCCTCTAATCCTATTTCTAAAGAACCCGGGTAAGCAAACTCTGAACTGTGAAACACTTCCTCTACTAGTAGTATCTCTAGACAGCAAACTCCAAAAACTAGCTGGCTTTATAAGAATACATATAGCCTCGAAGTTTTCTTACTTCTTCAGATGATTCAACAAGTAAATGGTTTACATAGAGACACATCCCAGCTCCGCTGCAATTTCACAAATGAGCTAAAGATTGTAACTGGTTTTAATAGGAGTTTCAGAGACAAAGTAAAAAATTTTAAATAGAACATACCTAACAGGTCCAAACGGAAGCCAGATGACATCCCAGTGAAATTTTGGCATGCTAGCACATGGGAATCAATCATCATAAAGACAAGCAGATTAGAACTTCCAGCAGGATGAACTATAAATTGTACAGGCACAAGCAGAAGACAAGTAAGATAAACTGTACAAACTAACTGACGCAAGAGAATCTAAGGCATGGTGCAAGATATTGGAATATTGACTTGCTAATTGAATGACATCATGTTACAGTAGGATTTACAGAGTAATTAGTGCTAATTATGACACTGACCGGTAAATAAGAAAACATTTGCCAGTATGAGTGAATTTAATTGTTTAATTAGTTACTAATGATTACAGAGGGACAATAGAGCCCTAGATTCGGACATACGAAAACCCAAATCTTTGTTAATATTGGTGAAAGAGATACTGTAACACCCATTAATTTTATTATTATTAATTTTCAATTTATTTTATTTAGTTTATTTTGTAATTATTGAAATTTTAATTGATTTATTTAATTTAATTTAATAAAAATAAAAATAATAATAATGATAAAATTAGATAAAAATATTATTTGGATTTAATTGAAATTGATTTTGAAAAAAAGGGGTGAAAATTTGGATTCTGGGGGTATTTTTGAAAAGAAAATCGGAAACTAGTCAGCAGCCTTGGCCAACCAGGACTTGCCGCGTGGCAAGGCCACGTCGACCCGGGAACGGGCCACGTGGGCGATCCGCGTGCGCGCGATCGAACGGCCCAGATGTGTCCCCGCGCGCACGGACGGCCCAGATCAAGCGTGTGCACGGACGGGCCAGATGCACACGCACGGACGGGCCAGATGCACGCGCACGGAAGGTCCAGATGCACGCGCACGGACGGCCCAGATTTAATCGCGATGGACGACCCAGATTTAATCCAAATTAAATCGCGATCGAATGGCCCAGATTAAATCAAGATGGACGGCTGTGATTAAAAGGCAAAGGGTATAAATAAAACCCCCACACCTGACCACAAAAACCATAGCCGCCAGCCCTCGCAGGAGAAGACGAACCAGACACCGCCACCCGCCGCCGCACCGGGGAGTTTTCCGACCGCCGATCGAGGTAAATTTCATACCCTTGGCTCGTTTTTCAATGCTGAGTTCCCCTGTGGCCAAATTGGAGCCAAACTCTCGGCCAAACGACCGAAACCCAGCGGCGCCGCCGCGTCCCTCCTCGGTTTTTGCCTCCGATGAGGCCCTTCCCGACCTTTGTTTGATACAATTTTTATATCACCATGATCACCATTCTTTTCTCTACAGGTTGATCGGAGCCAAATCACCAAAACACGAACCACACCGGAGAGCCGCCGCACCCGAGAGCACCGCCGCCGGTAAGCTTCGGTTTTTCGTAATTGTTTGGCCCCCCGAGGGCCCTAGGGTTGTTTTATCGCAGGGACCGATGCAAGTGTGGCCGAATTCAGCCGAAAACGGCCAACTCGAGGCGAATCGCGGCCGCAAGCGGCGGCGCCGTCGCTGGAGCACGGCGGAGCCGCCGTGCCAAAATTGCGATTGGTCGAAAGGGGCCCTGGGTCTAATTTGGGATTTTTTTGGGACACGTGCAGGTATTAGTAGTGCGTTTCAGTTCCCCGAAAAAAAAATTTAGGAAAAATTAGGGACAGCCTGTAGGCGCACTGTAGAGCCGTATTCAGACCCCGTAACAAGTAAGGATTCCTCACCCTATTTCCTATCACGGTATTAAAGTTCAATAAATGATAAAACGGTATTTCATGAATCAATAGATGTGTGAAATTGTTTAAGGTTGCTAATGGAGTCCGAGTCTGGTGTATTTGTCGGTCAATTGTTGTTTGTTCTATTTTACAGTTTTAAATGCAGTATGATGTCTGATATTTTCATTTCATAGTTTCGTGTGCAAATATCACTGTTTTATTGATTATGGGTTGAATGACTGAGAACCTGATGTTATGTGTTGTCTTGTTTGGCATAAATTACTGGTTTGCTGGTTTGTGTGTGATTTGATGATGCTGACTGAGGAAAAAGGGAATAAAAGGTAATGTAAATTGATAATTGTATAATGTGGTCAGCCTGACTAGATATCCTGGGAGATGGTGGATGGACCGGGTCCGTAGAGAACCCTACCGGGATTGTGGTCTCTCATACCGGACGGGGTATGGAGACCATATGTGTTTTGGCACCCATACCGGACGAGGTATGGGGACGGCCCTGGAATCAGGTTATAAATGTTAAGGGTTCACGGGTAGCGGGATCCCTATGGATCCCCATGGATACTAGTAGGCTGGTAAATGAGGAAAATGTATTGTTTAATGATTGAGATGCAAAGGCGTGGTAAGTATTCTGTTATACAGTTCATATGATTTCATGATGATGATAATGTTATTGCTTTCGTATGTTGTTTTATGAACTTCACCGAGGTAAGTGGACAGTAAAGGATTTTATTATTGATAAAAGAATTTGTTGTAAATTATGCTCCATCGGTCTTTTTGTGTTTTCTACCCACTTTTACCTCCGTGGCGGTGAGATAATGTGATGTCTTTACTGGACTGGTGTAACTCATTTCTTATTTAACCATTTCAGATTAGGAAAACATTGTTCCCGAGCTTGTTCCGCAGGAAGACGGCGAAGAGAACGCCTAAAGACTCCGTAGTGATATTTACAGTTTTTATTTTCGAGTTTTTCTTTTAGTTAGTTCGTTCTTTTATACTTTGAGCACGTTTTTTGCTTTACTGTAAGAGATGTTAATCAAAATTTTATTTCGCTTCCGCATTTGACATTTTTAATACACATATTTCATTTTAAAATTCCGGGGCTGTTACAGTTGGTATCAGAGCCGCGTTTCCTCGGACCCATCCCTTACACAACAGTGCCTTAGAGAAATATTCACCGATAGATCGTTACTCAACCATTCCTTGTGAATGCAGGTACACGGAAATGAGGAGAGGAAGGCCCGCCCCCACTAAACCGAGCGGCCCAAGATAATTCGCTTCGGGAGGATTTAGACAGACTATTTGAGATGGTGGAAGCTCTCGTAGCTGCCCAGCAAAGGCGAGAGGAGAGAAGGGAGTTACCCGGACCTCCTCCGCTATCGCAGGTTGAGCCCCCGCTACAGCAGGCTGATCCCGAGCCACCCCGGCAGGAGCCTGCTCCTCCACAGTACCACCCGGCACCACAGCCGCGGTACGACCCGGTACCACAGCCACGGTACCACCAGGCACCGCCACAGCACATTCCAGTACCCCCACCACATCAGCAGGTGCCACCACAGGGCCCCCCAGTTCACCCTCAGCCGGCCCCAGTCCCTCGATCGACCCCGGCTTCATAGAGAGGTACAGAAGACTGAACCCTTCTACTTTTGCGGGGGGGATCCTCTTTTGAAGAGACCCAATACTGGCTGGCAGAGACTGAGAGAGCTTTTGAGACCTTGGGAGTAGTTCCTGAGCAGAGGGCTGCCATTGCCTCCTACATGCTGGTAGGGAAAACAGTACGCTAGTGGGAGCTCAAGCGGACCACCTTGCCTACACCAGCTACTTGGGAGCAGTTCTTAGCGGCCTTCCACGCGGAGTATCTCCCTAAACACATCCGACACCTAAAGGAAATGGAGTTTGCTCAATTGGTCCAGGGAAACATGACAATGTCGGAGTATGCCCGTAAGTTCCTGGAGCTGGGCCGATATGCCCCGGAGACATTGATGGATAAGGGCTGAAAGGCCAGGAAATTCCAGTGGGGTCTCCGCCCGGAGATCAGACAGCACTTACTGGTAATGGAGCTCGAGACATATTCAGCAGTCCTAGCAAAGGCGCAGATCATAGAAAGGAGCTTCGACACCCACCCTCAGCTAGCGGGGAGTTCCCGACCCTCAGCCCCGCTCTGCAGGCCAGCACCTACCGCGCCTATCCAACCCAGTAAGAGGCCCAGACCCGCCATCCAGGCCCCTCCTCAGGCTACGGGGGCAGCACGTGGGAAGATCTGCCAGCACTGCGGCAGGGATCACGGGGACCGACCCTGCTACCGCCTCAGCAACACCTGTCGCATATGCGGTAGTGCCCAGCACTATGCAAGGGAATGCCCGAGGAACCAGAATCAAAGAAGGCCTCCAATCCAGGGCAGAGTTTACAACCTTACCCAGAAAGATGCCGACGCAGAGCCGGACGTGGTACATGGTATGTATACTATATCTGGCCACATTGCTCATGTTTTGTTTGACACTGGTGCATCACATTCTTTTGTTTCACATGTTCTTGCTTCCAAAATTTGTGTATCACCTGATAGACTTGATTCATTGTTGCTTGTATCTACCGCTAGGGGGGAAACATTGCTAGGAGAGGTTATCTACAGGGCATGTGCCGTGGAGATAGCAGATAGAAAACTGAGGGTAGACCTGATAGGGTTAGACATGGGGGATTTTGATGTAATCCTAGGAATGGATTGGCTAGCGGCGTATCACGCCACCATAGACTGCTTTAACAAAAAAAGTTGTATTTAATCCTCCCAACGAGGAGCCATTTACAAGTTAATAAAATCATTCAATACTGATTTTTCCTGATGGCAAGTTTTCTTAATTCCCAGTGCCTTAATCTTGTATTTTCTCTAACTAGGTAAACCTAAGAAAGAAGTTTGTATCCAAGAGATTCCAGTAGTCCGAGACTTTCCACACTTATTTTCGGATGAACTGCCCGGTCTACCAGTGGACAGAGAGGTCGAGTTCACCATATACTTACAGCCAGGTACCTAGCCCATCTCGGTTGCTCCTTACCGAATGAGCTGCATTGAGATGGAAGAACTAAGGAAACAGATCACTGAGTTACAAGACAGTGGTTTCATTAGACACAACGTTTCCCCTTGGGGTGCCGGAGTTACTTTTGCAAGGAAGGGAGATGGAACGTTGAGATTGTGCATTGATTACAGAGGGATAAACAAGGTAGCAATTAAGAACAAATATCCTCTTCCCCGGATTGATGACCTTTTCGATCAGTTGCAGGGTGCACAGGTCTTTTCTAAAATAGATCTACGATCAGGTTACCATCAGGTAAAGATAAGAACATAAGACATCCCCAAGACGGCATTTCGAACTAGGTATGGATACTATGAGTTCCTGGTCATGCCGTTTGGGCTCACCAATGCCCCGACAATCTTTATGGATCTGATGAACAGGGTCTTCAGAGAGTTCTTGGATCAATTTGTCATCGTGTTCATCGATGATATCTTAGTCTACTCAAAAAGCAGAGAAGAACATGCTCACCATCTGACCCAAGTTTTGCAGGTCCTTAGAAACAAGAGGCTATATGCGAAGTTGAGTAAGTGTGGATTCTGGCTTGAGCAGACTGCCTTCCTAGGACACATCATATCGAAGGAAGAGGTATCAGTGAATCCTGAAAAGGTTGCAGCGGTACTTGGTTGGGAAAAACTGACATCAGTTAAGAAAATTCGCAGCTTCCTGGGGATGGCAGGTTATTACCGCCGGTTCGTCGAAAGGTTCTCTAGCCTAGCAGCTCCTCTAACCCGACTCACAAAGAAGAATACAAAGTTTGAATGGAATGAGGACTGCGAAAGGAGTTTTTCAGAATTGAAGAAGTGACTGACTACTGCACCTGTGCTGGCTCTACCGAGTGGATCAGGAGGGTATACAGTTTATAGTGATGCCTCCTATCTGGGCCTGGGTTGTGTCCTGATGCAGCATGGAAAGGTTATAGCATATGGGTCCAAACAGTTAAAGAATCATGAGAAGAACTATCCTACCCATTACTTGGAGCTTGCCGCAATCATACACGCCTTGAAAACCTGGCGCCATTATTTGTATGGAGAGACCTTTCAAATCTATACCGATCATAAGAGTTTGAAGCACATCTTCACTCAGAAGGATCTCAACATGCGTCAGAGAAGGTGGATGGAACTCCTCAAGGACTATGATTGTGATATCTTATACCATCCAGGTAAGGGCAACGTGGTAGCCGATGCCCTCAGTAGGAAAAGTGCAGGCACCCTAACCCATTTGATGGTTTCAGAATGCAGGTCAATTGGGGCCACGCAACAGGTTCGACTGCGGGATCTGAAAAGGGTCACATGTTTGGGCCACCTAGCAGTCCAACCCGAATTAATCCAAAGAATAAAGGAAGCCCAGTCAGTCGACCCCGCCCTAGTAACCCGCAAGAAGGATGCAGAACAGGGAGTGAGTTCAGAATTCCAGATCTCTGCCGACGGATTGATTAGTTTCAAGGACAGAGTGTGTGTCCCAGATGACAGTGAGTTAAAAAGAGACATCATGACGGAGTCCCATAGTTCAAAGTTTGTCATGCATCCAGGAAGTACCAAAATGTACCAAACTATGCGACATCGGTTCTGGTGGAATGGGATGAAGAGAGATATAGCTGACTTTGTATCTAAGTGCTTGGTATGTCAGCAGGTCAAAGCAGAACATCAACGCTCAGGTGGGTTACTTCAGCCTTTACCGATTCCAGAGTGGAAGTGAGAACATATTACCATGGACTTCGTATCGGGACTACCCAAGGCACGATCAGGACATCCTATATGGGTAATTGTTGACCGACTCACTAAGTCTTCCCACTTCCTGGTCAGTAAGCATCCTGGTGGAAGAATACGTGGAGGATTCACTTCTCGCTACATTCTTAGTGATTGGGAGAATCTCTTGCACTTACCCTTCAAGCACCTGAAAGAAATCTCTTTCTATCACGGACATTTTCATTGGGTGAGAGAAATGGTGTGGTTGACAAACCAGCCAGGAAGCAGACCTAGAGACCAAGGCAGACACTAGAGGATTTTCGTCAAGTACTTAAGTTGTATACATTGGCAGTTAGCTGTGAGCTGGGTGTTAATTGCTTTTCTGATCTAAAGGATGCTTACTGATATGCTATTCAAGCTGAAAAAGTGGGTACATTTTTAAGGAAAAATAGCATGTTAGTTTACTTGAACATTTATCGTCTGTTATGAAAAAAAAAAAAAAAACAGTTCCGCAATACATAAAGTAGGCAGAAGTAGATAACTATAGGATTCAACCATATAACTCAACCTCTTTTGAAAAATTTGCATCAGGAATATTGTGCAGCAGTTTGAATATTCGAACATTGGAGCTACTGAATTGATATTATCAAATGGCATGCGAGTGTCTTATAAGTGTACCGACTTTCTTGATGATCAGTTATATGAAATTACTTGAGTCTTTGAAATATTTGTCAAAAATTGATCACTTGATTTTTCCAGTATGGATTATACTTCTTGTGAATTAGCTATACCACTACCCTCAACATTCTCTTAGAGTTTCAGGTAAAATTTCTTTGCTTATTAATTCATGTGAATCATTTTGTTGTTTTCTACTGTTTGTTTCAACAGGTTTTTTTACAGGGTTCTCATATGGGGGTCTATCGGAACTCCCGGAAAGCGAGTACTTTTCTTGCTCAATGTGATCAACCATTGCTGGAGAAATTGGTGTATTTGGCTATAGGCCATCAGTTCTAATGGATATGCTTGCTGGTAAGAGGGTGGAAGTTGGTACAAAACTTGGGGCATACATGCGAACGTTTTCTTGTGATTGTTCTCCCACTGACCTGGAAACTGCTTTACAGGTTTGTCTCATTAGATTTGTTGCATTGATTCTTGCCCTCTAACCATGCCTTCGAAGTTGAAGAGCAGCATAGTGTAACATCTCATTCTCAGTGTATTTCTAGCATATATCAGTAGCCATGGAAGTGGTTTATTTGTTCTTCTTATCCGCAAACTTGGACATGGCTCCAAGAAAATTCCTTTATCCATACTGCGGGTATAAAGTTAATTCAGTTTTGGTGTCCTCTTTTTCTGAATTTAAGTTTTATGAATATATATTTTCTCTTTGCAATTGTTGCTGTTACTCCAAGTAGGGGGAAAAGACCTTTCTCTCAGATTATGCCTTATCGGTGCTCTTTTACCACTCATAAGCATTGACCAGAATTTGCCTTTTTGAGTATAGAGATAACGAGTTCTGTCTTCATAATCATATCTTTAAAGTTTCTAAGCATCTCAAATATAATATAGGATCCTCGGCATCATATGAATGAAAGGAATATTATTGTTTTATCTACATGATTACTGCTGGATGAATAAAATATCCATATACCAGTAGCAAATCTCCTCAATTACCAAAATGGATTTGGTATAATTATCCGGAATGTCTTTGTCTTATTGACTTATATTGAGATTTGATAATATAATGATATGATTCTCCCAATCTGATATGTCTGTCAATTGCTTCAATTTTTTTGGGTGTTCTGAAGACACTTGTATTTAAGAAATGTCTTGACCTTGAAGCTTGTTTTTCCTCCAGCTTGTTTATCAACTATTTATGACAAATGTAATACCGAGAGAAGAAGAAGTCAACATAGTGATGCAGATGGCAGAAGAGGCAATTCATGCACAAGAGAGGGATCCTTACACTGCATTTGCAAACCGGGTGAAGGAACTTAATTATGGAAATTCCTATTTCTTTAGGGTATAACTTATCCCCTCTTTTATAGTTACAAAATGCTTTGATGATGGAAATGCCCATGTTATAACAGAAGTGCAATTTCTTTTATGCAGCCAATTAGGATACGTGACCTTCGAAATCTTGACCCTCTAAAAGCCTGTGAATATTTCAGCAGCTGTTTTAAGGATCCATCAACTTTCACTGTTGTGATTGTTGGAAATATCGATCCCAAAATAGCACTTCCTTTGATCTTGCAGTATTTGGTAAAATTCAAACTCCTTTTAGGCTACCCAAAGCTCAAGATCTTAACTATTTGGTTGACTAGATTTTCTCCATGCAGGGTGGAATACCTAAACCTCATGAACCTGTCCATTTCAACCGTGATGACCTCAAGGGTTTACCATTTACATTTCCTACAACCATAATTAGGTAGGTTATTTGTATTAATTGTAGTGGTTTGACATTATCATAGTTGGGAACAACATTGAGATTCTTAACAGGATATTTATCACTTCAGCAAGCATACTGTTTCAGCAGGATTAGCTTCAGAAATCTGATTTTGTTAGTAGCTTTGGCAATCTATGTTCCATGCTAAATTTCTCTTTTACCTTCGCCAACCAAAGATATCTTTCTCTCTTAATTATACTGCTTTCTACCTCTTTTCCATTTGATTATTGACTAGCAAAGTGTATCACATTGCTAGTATATTTATGGATGTGTTCTTCTTGTGGGATCAGAATTATCCTGTAATGGATAAATTATTTTCACAGAGAAGTGGTTCGTAGCTCCATGGTTGAAGCACAATGCTCTGTCCAGCTATGCTTTCCTGTGCAGTTGAAGAATGGAACAATGGTTGGTGTTTCTTCTTAATATGATCCAAAAATCATGTAAGAGAGCATCTGTGGACTATTGAATAAACTGCAAAAAGTTTCATTTTAATAATTTTCATCTCAGGTGGAAGAGATTCACTGTGTTGGGTTCCTAAGCAAACTTCTCGAAACAAAAATAATGCAGGTTCTCCGTTTTAAGCACGGGCAGGTGTGTAATGCTTATTTTGCATTTATAGAACTTCTTGATCTTTGGCCTAGTTCTATTAACTTCCTTCATGCACCAGATTTATTCTGCTGGCGTTTCAGTATTTCTTGGCGGTAATAAACCTTCTAGAACTGGTGATGTACGTGGTGACATTAGCATAAACTTTTCTTGTGACCAAGAAATCTCCTCCAAGCTGGTTGGTATTTTATAGTTGTACATAATATTTCCTTGTTTTCTTTTACTAGGTTATGGATCAACCTGCTCTTTTTTGTTTTTCACTTTTTCTGTTCCATGTTATTTCTTAACAGGTCGATATTGCTTTAGATGAAATATTACGGCTTCAAGAGGAAGGACCTTCAAACGACGATATTTCAGCCATACTTGAAATTGAGCAAAGAGCTCATGAAAATGGATTACAGGTTAAGTCTATTTTTTTTTTCTTGGATTTAATATCATTCTGTCCCCTGATTACAAAGATGATGAGAGGAATCGATTTCACTTCTTGCTGTTAATTTATCACCTCAAAGACGTCTAAACTTGAACCTTATGCTTTTAAGAAAAATGGAGTCTTATTTCTTTACATTTGGTTATCATTTTCTGGTACTCATTTAGGAAAACTACTATTGGCTGGAGAGGATTTTGCGCAGCTACCAGTCAAGGGTCTACTCTGGTGACATGGGTGCCTCTTTTATGGTAGTAACTTCTTCCCATCACTCTTGTTTGTAGTCCCGCCCTCCCCTTCTCTCTCTATTTTTTTGTGTTCAAAGTTTACTCTAGGATTGTGTATGATCTGGAATTCAAATGCTTTTGTGGTGGTCCAAAGGTAAAACAATATGCAAAGACAATGATATGCATGTCCAAAGATGGGCTTACTCAATGCTTAGAATTTGGTTTATGAATGATCACAAACTAGTTTCCTATAAAACTTGCTATATATGCAGTATAGTCTCTATTGATCTCACAAAGAGTCTATTATCTTTTCTTCAAGTACACTACTATCATGTGGAATCACATTCAAAGCTGCACTTGGTGCAACTAGTTTTGTCAATTTTCACTTGTATGTCAATTATTGTTAAATTTTGATGATTTTTCTCGCTTAGATGCAAGATGAAGGGCGTGCAAGACTTAGAGAGTCTCTTACCCCATCAGCAGCACAATCAGCATTAAGAAGAATACTGCCTTATCCTTGCAAAAAGCAGTACACTGCAGTGATTCTGATGCCCCGGAAGTCTTGGTTCAAGTTGCTGAGATCTTTCTTCAAGTCTTCTCCGACCAATTATGTTAGAAATGCAAAGGTCAGTTTTATATCTATCCTCTCTGCTACCGATTCCAAAATCTTATCACTGTGTCTTCTAGCAATTGTCATTGATTTTTGAAGTTGTCTATTTCTTTTTTTCCCTTTGAAACTCCATTGCAGTTTTCTTCGCCATCCCTTGGCTGCCACTTATGTTAAATTCTGTAATTGGTGAATCTTGGGGTTTTTTAGTTTTCATTCCTAAAATTTATATATATTGTGCAAGTATATATTCATAAAAGTATTAAGCATGTAAAATTTTGTATTTATAAAATAATTTAAAAAATAAATATAATAATTTTTTAAAAATAACTCTACCGTTATTTCATTTATTGTCGATTAGTATATAATTACGTTTAAATTTACATAATTTATTTTCGTAATTTCATTGTTATGAAATTATTGATGATACTGCGTAAATTTTTTATGTAACAAATTGTTATCTATGGTATCAGATTTTAGCAGGCATTGCTGGATTGACGATTTTAGGACTGAGTTTTTGGAGAAGTTCACGCAGTGGCGTAAAATCTTAAGCTGGAGGTTCCTACATTTTGTCGAGTGATTAGAGATGAAAAAAGAATTTGACACGATGAGAGTATTATGAAGGGGAATTAAGCACCGGTCACTCTACATCCAATTTTTAAGATGTTCATAAATTCTCAATCTCTCCATGTGTCAGCTTTTATTTTTGCTCTTTACTGAACAGAATCTGAGAACTAGGGGATAGATGGTTTTAAATTATATACATATATGTATGTATATGCACACAAATACATGCCTATTACCTTGTTTAGATTGATAATTATTATTATTTTCTTTTTAATCACGGGGAGGCTCAAAGTAATACTATTCATGTTCGTGGCTTCAAGCAGTGTGTTTAAACCTTTCCTAGCAATCAAAATATGGTGTAAATTCTTAAAAAAGATCAAATATATTTTTTTAAAAAAAATAAAAATGAATAATTAGAGACTTACAAGTAACAAGCCAGTGAATGAGAAATATTGTTTTTAGGAGGATAAAGAAAATATAAATTTTTAAATAGAATGGAAAATATTTTTAATTACTATATTATAAATTTTTAAAAAGATATATAAACTTTTTAAAATATAATAGTAATTTTTATATGTACCAAAATTAAATTGTTCCTTTAAAAAAAAAAAAAACAAAACCCTATCACATTGTACCAACCTTCATATGAGTGCACCCATTTTCTACTTAGCGCCGTCAGCGACCGTCATAAAACCCTAAGAACTTTCATCTTCTTCCTTAATCCTGCGACGGTGGTAGCTGCAAGGGTAAAGCCATCTGGATCTTTTCTTTGCTTTCATTTTCTTCCGTGTTTGTTTGATTCAGTATTTTCAATAAAATATTCTTACTTCTTACAATCTTTTTTTTTTTTTTTGTTTTCTTCGCATTTATGTCTTATGTGTTTCTTTATCATCAGGATGAATTTGAGAACGATTTTTTGATCTCCGACAAGTCTGTTTTCTTCTTCTTTTTACTGATGTTTAGTAGTGTTTTATTCTTTCTTCTTTTTCTTTACTCTTTTCCTAAGGTTGAAGATCTCTCTGTTTACGCCGATTTAACGTGGCTATTTTTTTTTTTTATATCTTCTATTCCTTCCTTTCCTCCGTTTGTCTCTGCGTGTACTTGGATTTATGTTATTCAGATCTATCTATGTGGGCTGGTGTATGAAATATTGGTCTGTGATTTTTTTTTTTAATTTTTTGTGATCAAACTTCCTTTGGTGTGTACTGACAAGGATTATCATGATTGATGTCTCAACATCGGTGCATATTGGTGATTTTTTATCCGTGCATGCTATCAGTTATTTTTTCACTTTGAAGTATCAGTAAGTAGTATGATTTTAAGTCATGAAAACTGGTGTAAATGATTTTTTTCTTTGACTGCTCGTTTTCATACTGGAACTGGGTTTGGTGCGTGTTAGTCTTACAGAAATGGGATTCATCTAATTTTTAGATTATGTTGCTAAACTTCGATTATGGTTTCTTTCTTTCCTGTTTATTCCCTTAGGTCGTACGCCTTTTGCTTCCGAATCTAGTTTCTTTTGGTATTTCTAAACTTGTGGTATTTTTTTTTTGAAATAGTAAACTTGTGGTATTTTAGGTTAGACTTGATATTGCAGCAAGAAGATTTTGTTGGAAGGGACTTTATTCTCCTTGAAGATTAGGAATTCCATTTATTTTCTGTTTTGACTACATGAAATTCCCTTCCCCTTTTGGCAATTCATGATTTTTATGGTCATATTTTGGCCCTGGGGCAAATTCATCTTGTCTTGGATATCCATGGAAGCTAAAAGCAAGTAGTCAGGACACTCTTCTGGAGGCCGAAATTAAAATTTTGATAACAGAGTGGCCGTATATACTCCTGTTTTGTTTTTTTTTTCTTTATTCATTTCTTAGTAGACTGGTTTGTATTTTTAGTTTCTGACACCACGTTGATCGAGTATTGGTAGTGACTTGTTGAAAAAGTATGGTTGTTACATGTCTGATTGTCACTGATATGGGGGTTACTTCATGCAGGTAGAATTGAAGAGGTGGACTGATTGTGAAAATGGTGGAGAAGGCAAAAGGAAGAAAGGAGGAAGTGGTTACCAGGGAGTACACAATAAACCTCCACAAGAGACTGCATGGATGGTAACCCATATTTTCTGCCTCTTTTGTTATGGCTTATACTTCTGTTCCATTCGTGCAACTCGTCTGTTCTTTCAAATGAATTTGGATCTGTTTTCTCATTGACATATGGTCTTGATGCTCACTTGTCTTTGTTCTTCCTGTTTATTTCTATTTTTGAGAAATTTAGTAGGTCCAAATCTTGGGGTTTCTGAGTTTTTTCCTTTTGAATTTTTATTTGGATGCAAGTTGTTCTTTGGGTGTGCAATTTACAACAGGTTGTGTTGGTTTTCTGCTAGTGCAACCTATTTGAATGTTACATGTTGAATATGTTGTTGAATATGGAAGTGCCAGATACTTACAGGATATCCTCGTCTTGGGATTAGTTGCCTTAATCCATACTTAACTTTGAACCACATCATTCTCTCTCTTTTGGGTGTCTTTTCTATCTCGTACTTTTAACAATTATGAGCAACTTTTTGGATTGTTCATTACGGATCCTGGAAGCAAGCACCTTGTTTCGTCTTGTAAGTATTTTTTGTTAATTTGGTTGGTATTGATCCAATAGTTGCTTGTATAGATAAAATGAGGCTATTACCGTCCTTTGTGTTTTGCTAGTGTGTTGTGATAGCACCAGTGTTATGGATGTCTGTGATTTTTCTAAAACAGTTTTGTATTTGCTAGATCATTTTCTACGTCTACTCTGTATAGGTTCTTTTACTATATTCAACATGGTTTCTATTTTTAAGTTAGATATATTACATAGAATTGACTGTTTAACAAATGATTTTAAACATGGTTCCCATTTGTTTGTAAATCTGATAAGTTACAGAGAATCGACCATCCAACTGTATCGTATTTGGTTGTGCAATGTGAAGAATAAGGAAATGAATTTTACCTTACTGATATTGTCTTGTAATTCTACACGCAGTACCTTCAAGAAGAAGGCTCCTAAAGCCATCAAGGAGATAAGAAAGTTTGCACAAAAAGCTATGGGGACAAATGACGTGAGAGTAGACGTCAAGTTGAACAAACATATTTGGAGCAGAGGGATCCGAAGTGTGCCTAGGAGGATTCGGGTTCGGATTGCTCGAAGAAGAAATGATGACGAAGATTCCAAGGAAGAGCTGTACTCTCTTGTCACAGTTGCGGAGATTCCACCAGAAGGGTTGAAGGGTCTAGGGACCAAGGTTATTGAAGAAGATGAGTGATCTGTCCGACTGTTAAAATGATCCTCTACTTTATAGCCAAGAAAAGCCAAGAAACAAGTTTAAATTAGAGTTTTAGTGAGTGTGAGTTCTATGAAAAACCTTAATTAATTTACCACATTTTTGCTTTTTCATTATGGTTGTAGCAAATGCAGTGTTTTTTCGGCTTCTACCCAGTCATGACTTATTTTGACAAGGATGAATGGCTTAAACTTGTTTGGCAAATTCTGTTTAACATTGTCTTCTCCTGTCTAATACTGGCTGACTATCCTGAATTCGACTTAACCATTTTGTTTTCCCGTGCACAATGCTGGTTAGTGTTTTGTAATTTCAAACTTTTGTTTTATAAGTCTTTCTCCTTGACAAACGAGCTATATGTTTTTTATTACTCATATATCTGATGCAATATGCAAGTTGAAGAGCGTCTTGAAGGAAAGCTAATTTTGTTCGGAGACCCAATTTTCATGTAATTGTTCCTTGTATGCAAGCAAACTGCTCTGCTTCCTCCATCAAGGGCAGCATATGTGTAACCCTGGCTTTTAAGGGATTAGTCAATGGAAGAAATCAGAAGTTTGTTACTCATTTTCATATTAAAAAACTTGAAGACATCACTGGCTTTCAACGGCATTCTGTTGCATCTACATTTTGAGTCAGAACTTGTATTACATTTGTTTAAAGTTCGCAATCCTATTAATTCTTTTACCATATTTTCATTCTTATAAATTTTTGTAAAACTATTAGTTTCTAATGTATTTTGACTTTAATTCTTAGGGATCGAATTCAGAATATTTTCTATATAGATTCATAAGTTGAACCAGTAACTAGTGGTTCCAACATCAAAAGTAATTTTTGGGCTTGGATGCAGGTTTAGGACTTAGACTTGAACTTAGGCTCGGACCTTGTTCTCTGGCCCTTACTTGGGCCTTAGGTTTGGGCCCAACTCTTGGGCTTTGAACCGGGCCTCAAACTTTGGGCTTGAACTCGCGAGTTTAGACCTTGGGCTCGGAGCTAGGTTCACAAGTTGGGCCCCAAGTGGTTGGAACCAAGCCTTGGGCATTGGGCCTTAGTCATTAGGCCTCGAGCGACCCTATGTCCTTGGGCCTCGGGCCAGGCCTTAGGCTCATACGCGAACTTGGACTTGGGCTTGAGTCGGGCCTGACCTCGAACCCGGACATCAACATTGGGCTCAGACCCGGGCTAAGGCCTTGGGCTCGAAACTGAGCCTCGGGCGAGCCTTGTCCTTGGGCCTCGGGTCAAGTTTTGGGCTTCGACACGGACCCGAGCTTGCCTCGTGCCAGACACGATCTTGGACTTGGGTCTTAGGCTCAGACTTGGGCTAGGACCTTGGTCTCGGACCTGGTTTTAGAACTTGGGCTCGGACTCGAGCTTGGGCCATAGGCTTGGACCCGGACTCAGTCCTTGGGCTCAGAATCGGGCATGGGCCTTGTGTTTATACACAGACTCGGGCCATGGGTGCGAGCCTAGTCTAGAGAATTGGGCTCGGACTTGGGCTCAGGCCTTGTTCTCCAGCCCGTTACTTGGGCCTTAGGTTCGGAACATGCTTCAGCACTTGGGCTAGGACCTAGGTTCAGGCCAGGGGCTTATAGCCAAGCTCAGGCTTTTGGCTTGGACCCGAGCTCAGGCCTTGGGCACGAGCCTTGGGCTTGGAATCGGGCCTTGGTTAAGCCTTGAGTATGCCTTGGGCTCATACTTGGGCTTGAATCGCGCTCAGACCAAGACCTCGACCTTGGGCTCGAAACTAGGCCAGGGCCTTAGTCTTGGACCCGATCTTGTGCCTTCAGCTCAAACTTGGTCTCGGACCTAGGCTTGGGCCTTTGGCCTCGGCCTTGTCTCGGACTTAGGCTCGAGCCTTCGTCTTGAAACTGGTCCTCAGGAATCAGGCCAGGACTTGTGGTTAGACATAGACTCGAGCTTGAGTTGGGCTCGGGCTTTGTCCTGATTTCGAGCCTTAGGCTCAGACCTGGGTTAGGGCCTTGATCTCGTATCCAATTTTAGGCATTGGGCTTAGACCCAAGCTCAGGCCTTGGGCTCCAACTCAGGCTCGAGGCGAGTCTCAAGCCTTGTTCTTTATCCCATTACTTGGGCAGTAGGTGGCTTAGGCTCGAAACTGAGCCTCAGTACTTGAGGATTGACTCGGGTTTAGGTATGGGGCTTGGCGTAAGGCTCAAGTTTTGTGCTCGGAGCTTGTACTTAGGTGTTAGACTCAGAATCAGGCCTTGGCCATCGGACGTCGAGCGAGCCTTGATCCTTGGGCCTCGGGCAAGGCCTTGGGGTTGTACTCAGATCCAGGCTTGAGTCAGGTCCAGTATCGGACCTGAACCCCAGCCTTGGGCTCGGACTCGGGCTAGGGCCTTGCTCTCAGACCTAGTCTAGTGCCTTGGGTTCGGAGTAGGAATCAAACCTTAGGCTTGGACCTAGGCTCAGTCCTTGGGCTCAGACTTAGGCTCGAATCTTGGGGCTCTTTTTTGTCTCATACCGGACGAGGTAATGAGATTTGGTAATTTAGCACTCATACTGGACGGGGTATGGGGACGATCTATTTAATCCTCATACCGGACATGGTATTGAGGTTTAGTAATTTGGCGTTCATACCAGATGGGGTATGGAGACGGTCTGCTAATTGAGAATATTAAAGAAAAAGGTTCATGCGTACTGAGGACATATCTCTGGACCCCCATGGATACTATTAGGCTGATGAAAATGGGCAGTTGTTGTTTTGATTAATTGAATATAAAATATTAATATGCGCATGTTACCGATTGCATATGAAATCATGATAAGTGTTATGTTATTATTTTTATAGGTTGTTTTAGTAAATCTCACTACAGTAAGTGGACAGTAAATTATTTTTATTGTTAATAAATGAATTTGCTTAATTAAGTGATCTATTAATTGTCTTAATTTTTTTACCAACTTTTATTTCTGTATCGGTGAGTAGCGTGATATTCTTACTGAGCTATTATTCAGAGCCCGATCCACAAGGGACTTGCGAGTAGAATACTAATCTTATTTATTTTGCATTTATTTTCTTATTTTTTGTATTTCTTTCAAAAGATTAATTTTTGTAACACTATTCGGTATTTTAAGTTATTGTGTAAGAAATGTAAATCTTAATTATTTATTCCGCTTTCGCGCTTAGTTTATAATTTATTTTATTTTTTGGTATTTCTGGGATTGTTACAACTGTATTATATAAAATTTTTAAAAAGACAATAGAAATTTTATAAAATATAATAATAGCTTTTTAAAATATTTTTTATGTAAATTTTCACTAACAATTTTAATACGTCCTTTCTGTAGCATTTATTATTTTAAGCCCAAAATGTAAATTCCATCGTGCTAAATCCAAGTCGTGCCAAAGGAAAAAAAAAAAACCCCCTATCAACTTTTTCTTTCTTGAACCTTAATTAGACCAACCATTTTACCCCTTCGCACCGCATCATAAAACCCTAGAGAACTTTCATCTTCTTCCCTCATCCTGCTACGGTGGTAGCTGCAAGGGTAAACTCCTCTGGATCTTTTCCTTGCTTTCATTTTCTTCGGTGTTTGTTTGATTCAGTGTTTTCAATAAAATAGTCATACTTCTTGCAATTTTTTTCTTTACATTCATGTCTTATGTGTTTCCTTATCATTTGCATGGATTTGAGAACGATTTCTTGATTTGGGAAAAATCTGCTTTCTTCTTCATTTTACTGATGTTTAATGGTTTTTTGTTCATCTTCTTTTTCATAAGGTTGACGATCTCATTAATGTGGCTTTTTTTATCTTCTTTGTCTTTTCTCTGTCTGTCCCTTTGTTTACTCGGGTTTAACATGGATTTTTTTGAATCTTCTCTGTCTTCCCTTTCTCTGTCTGTCTGTATTTACTCAAATTATGTTATTCAGATCTATGTGTTCTGGTGTATAAAATATTGGTCTGTGATTTTTTTTGTCTTCTCAAACTTCCTTTGCTGTGTATTGACAATGGTTATCATGATTGATGTCTTACTACTGGTGCATGTTACTGTTTTTTTTTCCGAGCATGCAATCAATTACTTTTTTTTTTATCTTAAAGTATCAGCAAGTAGTATGATTTTAAGTAATGAAAGCTGGTGTAGATGTATTTTTTTTATTGCTTATTTTCATACTGGAATTCTTTTGGTGCTTCTTAATCTGACAGAAATGGAATTCATCTACTTTTTAGATTATATTGCATAAAATTTGATTGTAGTTTCTTCTTTCCTGTTTATTCCCTTATCATGTATGCCTTTTGCCTCCAAATCTTGTTCTCTTTGTATTTCTAAACTTGTGGTATTTTAAGTTAGATTGGATCTTACAGCAAGAAGATTTTGTTGGAAAAGACTTTATTCTCCTTGAATAGTAGGAATTCCATTTGTTTTGTGTTCTGACCTCATGAAATCCCCTTCCCCTTTTGGCAATTTATGATCTTTTTCTTGTTATAATTTGGCCATTGGTACAATTCAGTTTCTCTTGGATATCCATGGGCCCTAAAAGCAAATAGTCAGGACACTCTTCTGGAGGCCCAAATCAAAATTTTGATAACAGAGTGGGAGTATATATTCCTGTTTTTTTTTTCTTTATTCATTTCTTAGTAGACTAGTTTGTATCTTTAGTTTCTGACCCCATCTTGATTGAGTATTTGTGGTGACCTGTTGGAAGAGTGTGTTTGTTACGTCTAATTGTCACTGATATGGGGGTCGCTTTGTGCAGGTATAATTGAAGAGGCAGACTGATTATGAAAATGGTGGACAGGGCAAAAGGAAGAAAGGAAGAAGTGGTTACCCGGGAGTACACAATCAACCTCCACAAGAGACTGCATGGATGGTAACCCATATTTTCCTGCCTCTTTTGTTATTGCTTATACTTGCGTTCCATTTGTACAGCTTGTTTGTTCTTTCAATTGAATTTAGATCTGTTATCTTATCAACATATGGTCTTGATGCACACTTGTCTTTGTTTTTCCAGTTTATTTTCACTTTTGAGAAATTTAGTAGGTCAAAACTTGTGGTATATGTGTTTTTTCTTTAAATTTTTAATTTTGATGCAAGTTGTTTTAGTCTAAATGATTGTGGAAGTTTTTATAGTCTAGGTCGAACCTTAGATTAAGTGGTTAAAATTTTCTGAATGTTGTTGGACTTTGCTTGTTGAAGCTTACTCTGTCCAGGGATCAATATTTTGACCATTATATTAGTGATGACAATTGCGTGGTCCATCACTTAATAGATGGTAGTAGGTAATCCACTGAAAATTACATAATTTGCTGATGTAGAAAATAAAATAATTAGAAGAATAAATTAGGATTAAAAATGGTTATTTGCAATTGTTATATGCTGTAAATGGAGGGAATCACCAATAAATTTGTTCCAATAAGTTTCTCCTTGGAAACAGAATTTTATTAGGTTTTTTTCAGAATTTGTTAGGTTGTTAGGAGTAGTAGACTTGTATATATATGTGTAAATCATTCATCAAAAAGAGAAGAAGTAGAAGAATATTTTTCTCTCAATTTTCTTCATGGTATCAGAGCCATACTTGATCCAAGAAGAAATCAAACCCTACTGAGTCGTAATAAAAAATGGCCTCGGGTGAGCTTCCATCCTCTCCACCAGAAGTTTTCTATGGTTCTTATCATCACACAACAACAATCAGAGTTGTGAGTGAACTACCATCATCCTGTATCACAGGACATAAACTCGATGGCAGCAACTTCCTTCAATGGTTGTCGTTTGTCCGTCTCTTCATCCGCAGAAGGGGGCATTATGGGCACCTCACTGACGAGCTCATGCCTCCTCTAGTGTCCGATGCAAATGCACAAACCTGGGAGATCGAAGACAGTATGGTCATGTCCTGGTTCATTACCTCAATGACTCCTGAAATCGGAGATAATTTTTTTTTCTACGAAACTGCTCACGAAATCTAGAAGGCAGCACAAGAACTCTACTCTAGTAAGCAAAATACCTCTGCAATATTCGAAATCGAGTCAACTTTTCATGACCTTCGGCAAGGAGAACTCAATGTCATCCAGTATTACAGTATCGGTCAAAGTTGGCAGCAGATGGACGCCTTCGAGGAGCGTCACTGGAACTACCTCGAGGACACAAAAAACTTGAAAGCTTTTGTGGAAGAAAAACGGGTCTTCAAATTCCTACTAGGGCTAAACAAAAATATCGACGCGATTCAGGGACATGTTCTGAGCACCAAGCCTTTGCCGAGTCTTCGAGAAGTGTTTTCTGAGGTTCGACACAAGGAGAGTCGTCGGAAGATCATGATGAGAGAGAATGACCAACCTCACCCGACTGAAAATTCTTAAGCTCTCACAACCGGAGCGATTGACAGTCGAACGAAGAAGACAAGGCCCTGGTGCGACCACTGTCGGAAGCTAGGGCACACTCGGGAACGTTGCTTGAAGCTTCACGGCAAGCCAAGTGACTGGAAACCACCTTCGGGTAAGTGGAAAATGTCAAAAGCAGAGACCTCCAGCAAGCTTCGAGGAAATCACGTGATGGCTGAGGAAGTAATTTCTGATGAGATGGGAAAAGACCCATTTACCCCTGAACAATTGGAAGCCCTCCAACAAATCTTGTCCAAAAAATCTCACCTGGTCAGTGCCTCTGTGGCACACAAAGGTAATATTCATGGCTTATCTGTTCTTTCAGAAAAATGACAGGTGTGGGTGGTAGACTCTGGAGCATCTGATCATATGAGTGGCGATTTCTCAACGTTCCAAAATTACAAAAGATGTGAAGAAAATATTTCAATCAGAATTGTAGATAGTTCTCACTCAAAAGTGGCATGAATGAGCTTTGTAAATTTGTCTCCAAAGTTGACTCTTTGTTCAGTTCTCTATGTTCCAAATTTGGATTGTAATTTGTTGTTTGTTAGCAAGCTATGTGAAGATTGAAATGTGCTGTGAAATTTGTTTCTAATATGTATAATTTTCAGGATTTGGACTCGGGGAGGACAATTGCAATGCTAGGATGAGCTCGAGATTATATTTGCTTCAAGTCAACATTTCTAAAAGACAAGCTCATAATTCAGTATGTGAAAATTCTGTTCCTATTTTCAAAAATAATGACCATAATATTATATTGTGGCACTATAAAGTAGGACATCCAAACTTCATGTACTTGAAAAAGATGTTCCTACTACTATTTAAAGGAAAAGATCTAGTTTCATTACAGTGTGAAATTTGTCAATTTTCTAAACATACTCGAAGTTCATTCCATAGTCTACTATATAAACCGTCTAAACCATTTGCATTAATTCACAATGATGATTGGGGCCCTTTCAGGGTTTCCAATGTTTCCGGAACTAGGTGGTTTATATCTTTTATTGGTGACCACACAAGAATTACTTGGGTATTTTTCATGAAGGAAAAATCTGAAATGAGATCCCTATTTAAAAAATTTTATACAATGATTCGAACCCAATTTCATGCTACCATCTAAGTATTGAAATCCGACAATGCTTGTGAATATTTTGAAAATACTCTTGAAAAATACTTTACTGAACATGATGTTATTCATCAAACCTCATGTGTTCATACTCCACAACAAAACGACATAGCCGAAAGAAAAAACAGACATATTCTTGAGATTGCCAGATCTCTCATGTTCACCACATATGTACCAAAATATATTTGGGGAGAGGCAGTCCTTTCAGCTACCTATTTGATTAATCGGATGCCCTCTTGCATCCTAAAGTTTCAATCATTATACACTATCCTCTCAAAAATTTTTCTTGGTTCTCACATCTTAAACACCTTGCTACTTAAAGTTTTTATTTGTTTAGCATATGTTCACATTCATAAAAATCTTCAAGTATTTTTGTTGGGTACTCAGCAAATCAAAAAGGATATAAATGTCTAGTTCCGGAAACCCGCCGATTTTATAATACTATGGACGTCACCTTTTTTTAGAATCAACTGTTTTATCCTACCACTGATATTCAGGGAGAGACATTTACTCAGGAATATTAGTTGTGGGATGTGAGTGTACCACCTCTCTACCCACAAAATCCTTCACCAAACAAACTTTCCCTGGAGATTGAACCTGAAACTTCATAGAAGAAATCAGAACCAAAACCAGTTATAGAAAGCACATTACCTGCGACGAGTGAGCTACGTATATATAGAAGAAGAAACAAAGGAAAAACACCCGAATCATCCAAGCACTACCATGAATCCACCACTGATCCAGGTAACGTAATCTCTGTACCAACTCTTAATTCCGTTGATTCTGATATTCTTATTGCCTTGAGGTAGGGTACTCGAACATACACCAAACATCCTATACAGGACTATGTTTCATTGAACAAATTATCCTAGAAACATCATGCTTTTGTGTACAGGATAGACAACAGCTCACCTGAACCCAGAACAATACATAAGGCCTTGAAATTCCAGAATGGAAGTTAGGTGTCGTAGATGAGATCAATGCACTTGAAAAGAATGAGACATGGGAACTAACTGATCTTCCTCCAGAAAAGCGTCAAGTGAGATGCAAATGAGTTTTTACAACCAAGTATAATCCAGATGGGAGTGTGAACAGGCTTAAGGCCCGACTGGTAGCCAAAGGCTATACACAATCATATGGCGTAGATTATTAGAAGACGTTTGCACCAGTTGCCGAGCACAATACTATTCGGGTACTCCTCTCACTTGCATCTAACTTTGACTGGCCACTGTGTCAATTAGATGTAAAGAATGCATTTCTTAATAGTGATTTGGAAGAAGAGGTGTATATGAATATACCACAGGGGTTTAAATTAACTGACAACTCTCAGAAAGTGTATAAATTGAAGAAATCACTTTATGGCCTAAAACAATCTCCATGGGTATGGTTTGACAGATTCACA
Source organism: Carica papaya (assembly GCF_054855325.1). Lineage (NCBI taxonomy): Eukaryota > Viridiplantae > Streptophyta > Magnoliopsida > Brassicales > Caricaceae > Carica > Carica papaya. Next base: position 61,110 of record NW_028277160.1, read on the forward strand.
CGAGCTGTAAAATATAAAAGATATGAATAATGTCAATCCGACCATACATTGTTCGTCAAACATTGCATATCAGGTAAGAAACCTATTTTGATTGTATATGTTGATGATATCATTCTTATAGGAGATCACCTTGAGGAGATTCAGAAACTTAAAGAATTTTTTGCCAAAGAATTTGAAATAAAAGATTTTGGAGTACTTAAGTACTTCCTTGGTATGGAAATGGCTAGATCAAAAAAGAGAATTTCAGTTTCTCAACGAAAGTACATTTTAGATCTCCTAAAAGAGACTAGGATGCTAGGAAGCAAGCCTGCTGACATCCCTATGGATTCAGTTATCAAACTTGGATCCAGAATCAATGATAAAATGGTTGACAAATGGAGATACCAGAGACTTGTTGGAAATTTATTTACTTGCCTCACACAAGACAAGACATCAGTTTTGCAGTAAGTATAGTAAGTCAGTTCATGCATCAGCTAACTGAAAATCACATGAGTGCTGTGTATTGAATTATGAGGTATCTCAAAAAAACTCCATGACAGGGTTTATTCTTTCAGAAGACAGATAGAAGGGGTGTTGAAATTTACACGGATGCAGATTGGACAGGTTCTACAAATGACAGCAGATCTACATTAAGATATTATACCTATGTTTGGGGTAACCTGGTTACCTGGAGAAGTAAGAAATAGTCTGTTGTGTCTCGCAGCAGTGCAGAATCTGAATTTAGAGCGCTTGCTTATGGTATTTGTGAAGGTGTATAGTTGAAGAGAATACTGGAAGAATTAAAAGTTCTCAACAATATGCCTATGAAAGTACGGTGTGACAATCAATCAACAATTAGTATGGCCAAAAATTCAGTACATCATGATAGAACTAAATATGTGGAGATTGATCGTCATTTCATTAGAGAAAAATTGGAAGATGGGACTATAACTCTGATGCATATTCCAACCAATCAATAGATCGCAGATATTTTAATTAAAACTCTTCCCAAGAGAACCTTTGATAACATAATATCCAATTTAGGTTTACTCAACATATACGTAAATTAAATTGAGGGAGAGTGTAGAAAATAAAATAATTAGAAGAATAAATTAGGATTAAAAATGATTATTTACAACTGTTATCTACTCTAAATAGAGGAAATCACCAACAAATTTTTTCCAACAAATTTCTCATTGGAAACAGAATTTGTTAGGTTTTCTCTAGAATTTGTTAGGTTGTTAGGAGTAGTAGACTTGTATCTATATGAGTAAATCATTCATCAAAAAGAGAAGAAGTAGAAGAATATTTTTCTCTCAATTTTCTTCAGGTACTGTATGTGTAAAGTGTAAATTGTTATTTGATGGTCATAAATGTTAGGTTATCATGGTCTTAATGAATAAATTCCTCATTCTTGCAGACTATAACAGAGGTCTATACTAAAATTCTATGGGTGTGCATTTTACAACAGGTTGTGTTGGTTTTTTGCTAGTGCAATTTTTTTGAACATTACCTGTTGATTTTGTTGGTGGATATGGAAGTGCCAAATACTTACAAGATATCTTCATCTTGGGATTAATTGCCTTAATCCATACAACATTTAAACTTTGAAGCATATCATTCTCTCTCTATTTTGTGCATCTTTTCTATCTGATGCTTTTAACAATTACGAGCAATCTTTTTGGATTGTTTATTTGGATATCAGAAGCACGCACCCGATTTTTTCTTGTCGGCGTTTTCCGCTAATTTGGCTGGTATTGATCCAGTAGTTGCTTGTATAGATAAATAAGGCAATTCTCATTCTTTATGTTTTACTAGTGTGTTGTGATAGTACCAGTGTTATGGATGCCTGTGATTTTTCTATGATAGTGTTGTTCTTGCTTGGAGCCCATTTCCTAGGTCTACTTTATATAGGTTCTTTAATTGTGTGCAACATGGTTTCTGTTCTTAAGCTTGATAAATTACATTGAATTGACTTTTTTACTAGAACATTGATTTTAAACATGATTCCCATTTGTTCTTAAATTTGTTAAGTTACAGAGATTCCACCATTCAACTATAATTTATTTGATTGTGCAATGTGAAGGATAAGGAAAGGTTTTACCTTCTTAATATTGTCTTGTAATTCTAAATGCAGTACGTTCAAGAAGAAGGCTCCTAAGGCCATCAAGGAGATAAAAAAGTTTGCACAAAAAGCTATGGGGACAAATGACGTCAGAGTGGATGTCAAGTTGAACAAACATATCTGGAGCAGAGGGATCCGAAGTGTGCCTAGGAGGATTCGGGTTCGGATTGCTCGAAGAAGAAATGATGATGAAGATTCCAAGGAAGAGCTTTACTCTCTTGTCACAGTTTCAGAGATTCCACCAGAAGGATTGAAAGGGTCTAGGGACCAAGGTCATTGAAGAAGATGAGTGATCTATAACTGTTAAACTGATCCTGTACTTCATAGCCAAGAAACAAGTTTGAATTAGAGTTTTGGTGAGAGTTCTATGGAAAACCTTTTACTTAATTTATCACATTTTGGCATTTTCGTTCTTGTTGTAGTGAACTGCTGTTTTTGGGACCTTTCCCCTGTCATGACTTATTTTGACAAGGATGAATGGCATTTTGTTTTCTGCTGCACAATGCTGGTTAGTGTTTTGTAATTTCACCCTTATGTTTCATGTCTCTCCTTGATTAGCCAGCAATATGTTTTTTGACGGCGGACCCCTGTCTCCAGTTTTGTTCGTAAGCCCAACTTTGATGTAATTGTTCTTGATGCAATTAGAAAATTGTATCTAACCATGCAAGATCATTGAAGCTCATATTTCAAGTTTTGATAATAACTGAAGGTTACAGCCTTAGAAATTGCTCTAGGAAATTGATAAGGAAAAAAATAAGAAGCAAAACAGAAGCTTGAGATTTCTTGGTCAGCAGCACGAGTAAGAAATTTACACATTTTCATATTCAAAAACTTGTTCATAAATTGAATTTGAGGGTATTCACCCAAATATAAATTGGTTTTTAAGGCGAACTTGTATTACATTTGTTTGATATTCTCATTCCTGCAAGACACTCTCCTTCGCATTAATTTTTTAAGACGTTTGTTGTGACACATTTTTGTCAAACTATTACTTAGACTTTAATACGAAAGGGATCCAATTCAGGATATCTACGATTCAGGAACATCAATTAGGCCAGTAACTACTGATTCAAATATCCAAAGAAATGCAATGAATGTTGCCAATCAAAACTATACACATTAAGCTGTTGAACAGACTGATAAAACAGCAACCAGAACAAAAAAAAGCCCATTTATAATCTTTATAAATCCGTGCTTCTACACTAAAAAGGAGATTCTATATATTCAAACCCACGTTGGTAGCTAGCCTCTAATCCTATTTCTAAAGAACCCGGGTAAGCAAACTCTGAACTGTGAAACGCTTCCTCTACTAATAGTATCTCCAGACAGCAGACTCCAAAAACTAGCTGGCTTTATAAGAATACATATAGCCTCGAAGTTTTCTTACTTCTTCAGATGATTCAACAAGTAAATGGTTTACATAGAGACACATCCCAGCTCCGCTGCAATTTCACAAATGAGCTAAAGATTGTAACTGGTTTTAACAGGAGTTTCAGCGACAAAGTAAAAAAATTTAAATAGAACATACCTAACAGGTCCAAACGGAAGCCAGATGACATCCCAGTGAAATTTTGGCATGCTAGCACATGGGAATCAATCATCATAAGACAAGCAGATTAGAACTTGCAGCAGGACGAACTATAAATTGTACAGGCACAAGCAGAAGACAAGCAAGATAAACTGTACAAACTAACTGACGCAAGAGAATCTAAGGCATGGTGCAAGATATTGGAATATTGACTTGCTAATTGAATGACATCATGTTACAATAGGATTTACAGAGTAATTAGCACTAATTACGACACTGAGTGGTAAATAAGAATACATTTGCCAGTATGAGTGAATTTAATTGTTTAATTAGTTACTAATGATTACAGAGGGAAAATAGCGCCCTAGATTCGGACATACGAAAACCCAAATCTTTGTTAATATTGGTGAAAGAGATACCATATAAGACTATACCAACCTATTTTTGTCTGATCAAAATTTTATTAACAATATTAATGCACGTACAAAGTTGTAAAACCAAACAAAAAAACATTGAAAGATTGAACTTCGATATGTTGACGTACCTCAGCATATAATACAACCAAAAAACTGTCAGAGCAAGGCCAACTGAGCATGAGTACCAAATCCATCGTGCATGATCATTTGAATTATTAAGTAGACCAGTGATAGCCAAGGAGCACGCCAGAACAGCAACCCAATCTGCTAATGAAACAAGCATTAAACTTTTTTACTTCTTCTTTTCTTTTGTTAGGTTGGGGGAGAAGAGAGAAGACAACAGCAAAAACAAACAAAACAGAAACATCTTAGAGGTGATTTTCAAATGCAAGCAGATAGGTGTAAGAATAATAATATTATTCCAGAGACTAGCACTATATGCATAATTTAGCAGTACCAGGACAAATCATGACTTTCTATCTGCAGTTACATAGCAAGGCATTTTTAATCAATAAATCAATCGACCAACAGTTTTTCAATTTTTGAATGATTAGAGTCAAACTCTGTGAAAGAGAGATAGACATACCATATTATTTGCAAAAGAAAATTTCTTCTACTGTCAAGAGAACGATCTTCTTGTTTTAACTAACATACGGTCAAGTTATTTCAGTTGACCATAACATAGAGAATAACTAGTGAACCGCTCTAGATCTGTTAATTTCAAGACAATGATTGTATTTTCAGGTTTAGTCAATGAAAAATATAATAGCCATACAGAATTTCAAGAATATTTATATAATAACATAGAAAAAAACCGTGTTTGACATGCAAGATTATTTGTTTTCAAAATTTATGGAGCATTTTGTGCTGTCATTCAGGCACGAGTAGCAATTTGCCTCTTGGTTATAGCCCATGTATGTGCATTAATATGGGGTCAACGTTTTTGTGAATGGCACTAAATTCAGTGTAGGCAATGCATACAGAGTCCAGTTCTGGTTTTGATCACTGCAGCATGGGTAAACTTTCAAGAGAAATCTGCCCCAAATTTTCTTCATTGTATGGCATAAAGAAGCAAGGATCAGGAATTGTTCAGAGGGGTGCAGTGACGTTCTTCTTGGAATGTCCTCACCCAGAACCTCAATGATTGGGACTTGAAGATTGGATTAGTCTTAGGCGCTGCTTGAGTGAGCCAATAGGCAGCCTCTGGTAAAGGACATGCCTGAATGGAAATTTGACAAGAAGGATAAGTTTTTTGTGAAAACCTAAAATATACACAATTTGTAAGACCAGACTATGGATTGTTCTTGTATTGCTTTTCTTATGTAGGTGGTTATGTGGGTGAGGATCCTCAATTTAGACAACCTGGTTAGGAGAGGCTGTATTGCAGTTAATTGCTGGTTTTTATACTTGAAATGTGTGGAAGTCCCCGAGTCATCTTCTCTTCTTATTATGGAAAAGAAGACTAGAATTCTGCTCTCAATCTTCTTAACCTGTTGTGAGCAATCTGGGAGGATGTTAAGAGAGAAATTTGGCTTGGAACGTTATTAATGCGACAAAGTCCAAAACGAAGATCATCTCACTCATTCCATTGATCATTTGCTGGGTTATCTAGAAGGAGAGAACATTAGTTTAGGATCTTTGATATTGTGCTCAAGAGGAAGTCCATCTTGATGGTGTTGATTTTATGATTTATTGAAATTCCTTATCCTTGAGACTGTCGTAAATATCTATTTCATTTTGTACTTGGTTGCACCCCCTTGCTACATCTTCTTTAAATATGGTTTTACTTTCCCTCTAAAAAAGTTCACAAATGGCTATTACTTGTGCACATGCACATATATTCTACTTGAGCACTCAAATTATTTTGCTGTTTCTGAAGCGACTGACATGAGTATTAATTTGAAAGGTTGTCATATATCAAAATCAACCATCTAGTAAAAAGCTAATCAAGACCAAGACAACAGAAGCAACCAATAATTCATTATTCAAAGTAACAGACAAAACTATATTCATTTGTTTAATTAATTCATTAAATTGATAGAACTAAATAATACACATAAAGATTTTCTGTCCCAGCATGGATCAGAGAAAGGTAATCATCCTCATGGAAGGGGGAGGGAAAGCTACATGGTGGGACAAAAAAACTTAAGAATGTACACTTACAGCAAGTAAACTGTGGTCTCAGTTATTAGCAAAGCTACAATAATCACAACATAAATATTAAACGTAAATCAGCTAATAGAGACTGCATATAAACCAGGACAAGTGTAAAGCAGACCTGCACATATGATCATCCATGAGCTGATCTCATCCATGAAGTAGGCATGAAACCGCTGTTAATCAGAAGAGAAAACCAGATATATTTCCTTAGAAAAGAAGGGCGATAAGTGCTAAAAAGAATTAGTAAAGCACCTTACATAGAATGTAAAGTATCTATAGAGTAGAAGCAGCACCAGAAACAATTAGTCATAGATTCAACTCAATATACATGAAAACAGCTCTTAGTCTGAGCCTCATCTGTGCTCGTAATCCCTCTGACTGTGGAAATCAGGAGAATTACACAAAACAGAACAGCATTTGCTCGTGTTCAGTTTGTAATTAAGTCTGCCAACTGCTTTAATGGCTACCAATCTTAAGATGCAATAAAACCCCAGAATGGAGTCAGATCAGATTTTTTTCTATCACTAATCCCTGTACTCCTATAGCACAGACACAATAACAACTCGAAAGAAACTTAATGAACATCGTCAGCGGAAAAAACCTACCATGCCGTGCTCAAAATCTATTGACAAATGGTTGTTGCATTCAACCAAGAAAGCAACAGTAGATAAATTAGCAACGCGAGATTCGTACCAGTTCCCATGGAGATGAAAATTGCTGAAAGATGGAGTAAACAAGAAATGCTGCGTAACAAAAGACAAGTGCTGCGAAAACGGTCTGCATGGAATCGATATTTATTTTATTTAAATAAAAAACAAAAAAGAAAAAGATATTATATATGGAAAATTACACACAAAAAAAAGAAAAAAACATATATACCCTCCATTGACGACTTTGCTGAGCTTGGGTCCTTTCCAGTGATCGAACAAACTCCTCTTGCTCTAAGAAAATAAATTGATGCGAAAATGGTGAGAAATGAGGTTTAGATCTGAATAAAAATAGGAGACATCAAGAAAAAAAGAATTAAAATTGATTAGCGGGCTTAAATTCGTCAAGAGAGAAGGGACCTTGACTGTCGATGGGACGAGAATCGTCATCATCTCGAGTTGGAAGAGAGAACTTGTCATCATGAGAATTCCGCCATTTTCTCGTCAGTTTCTTCATCGTGTTCAATCTCTGTCCTTGTGGATTCCTACTTTCTAAGTTAAAACACAACGGGAGAGAGGAGAGAAAGAGAAACGAGAGAACTCAGGTCCGCTCCCGTCAATTGAAACGAGTACGCGATAGCTCCAGCGACAGAAATGTCTTCGAAAACGAGAATCGGGACGTTGAAACGTCATCGTTTAGAACTATAATTAAGATTTCTATTCTGTTATTCTTGTTTTTCAGATTAATTTTTTTATACTCTTTTTCTTTTCGGATAAATTACTTATAATCTACATTTAATTATTACACACTGCGAACGAGTTTGAAATTACATATAATACTTAAATTAGTATACATCTTATGCCTCAGCAGTTAAATTACTATAACAACCTTACTCATTTATTTAAATATATCAAAATATAAAGAAATTATAAAAATAATAATAATAATTTACTAAGCAATATTAATTTAATAATAAATAATTTCTTTATTTAAAAACTTCAAAAATAATGAATTTAATTTTTTTCATTTAAAATAATTTTGTTAATAACAATTGCTAATTCATTTAATAACGTTTATATATTGTTCTGATTTAATAAATTATCAAGATTAGTATGATGGTTAACATCAAAATGGTAATTTTCAATAGAAGAATTTCTATAATTTGCCCTCTAATTTTTGTACAAAACTTGGAAACATCTGAATATATATAAATCAAACAAAACAAGACAATGAAAGAAAGAGGCTAGAAGGTAAAGGACCGGATCAGATTCATACAGAACAGCCAAGTCTGATCCAATGTTCTGCAATCAATCTTAGATCGATGAACAGTTGAATTTGAACTACTTCCAACACAACCAATATTCTACCAAATATAATTTCTTCATCCTTTCTAGCTTGGGTGATACTAGATAAACAGGAAATAAATATATCTCAAGAAAAACAGGGTATTGGCATGTGTAATAACAATTTAACTACCAAGAGATTCAACCTATAGATACGTCTAGGCAAAAGAAATCAAAGATCTGCTCTCCCTGGATATCTTGGGAATGGAATAACATCTCTGATGTTGTCAATGCCTGTGGCAAAAAGAATCATTCGCTCAAAACCAAGACCAAACCCGCTGTGTTTCACTGTTCCATATCGGCGCAGGTCAAGATACCACTCATAAGGCTCTAGAGGCAGTCCCATCTCCAAAATCCTGCAATGCATGCCCGTCAAATATGTTCTTATTACCACCAAATTTACAAATTGAATATCAAATAGCTTTTATTATTATGTGTGTAAATAATTACAAACACAATTCAACATGCATGCCTGATGCACTTTCTTATACCTTTCTCGAAGAACCTCGTATTGTTCTTCCCTTTGGCTGCCACCAATCAGTTCTCCCACCTGAAGTGTAACCAATTTTGTTTAGACTTACAAATAAGGCTATTGTATACAGCATTTAGAACGCAAAAAATATAATGACTTACCTTTGGTACAAGGATATCCATAGCAGCAACCGTCTTTTTATCATCATTGACCTTCATGTAGAAAGCTTTGATATCTTTTGGGTAGTTATAAACAATAACAGGCTTCTGAAATTTAACCTCTGTCAAATATCTGCATGAGAAAGCAAACCAAAGAATTCAGTAACCTCATTTCAAGCTTATGAACATATTATAACACGAGTTCATATACCTTTCATGCTCAGATGCTAAATCAATCCCCCATTCAACTTTGTTCTCAAACTTCTTACCACCTTTCACAGCATCCAGTAGCAGTTCCACTGCTTCCGTGTATGTTATACGTACAAATGGAGTTGAAGCAACCAGGTTTAAACGGTCAATGCAACCCTTGTCATAATTTTTGGCCATAAATTGCATATCATCAAGGCACTTATCAAGCAACCATTGACACATGTATTTCACATATGCCTCTGCACAGTTCATGTCATCCTACAGAATATATTCAAAATTTTTTTGTAAACATGTTAAAAAGTAGGAGTGGAGATACAATCTAACAGATGGCAATATTCACTAAATATATGTAGAAACTATGGCACAATCTGAGAGATGAGAATATTGGCTAACGGAGAAACACAGAGTGTTGCGTGCATAAATGGTCTGATTAATGGAAAATTATTCATGGATGCTCCATCCCAACTACCACACTCAATTTTATCAAAATCCAAACAGGGCACCAAATTCATTTGCAACTTCTAGATGTCAACAGAACTGAAATTCTCAGACTTCAATGACTTAAACAATGCCCAATGGGATATTCAATGTGGATGATGAGGATTCAGGATCAGTTAACAGTACATACAAACACATTAAATGCTGATATGAACACAACATGGAGACAAACTTCACTTTTGAATCGTAAAAATTTCATTCTGCATTGTCAAAAACACAAAAATAAACAAACCTGGATGTCAGCAAATGCTAGTTCAGGCTCCACCATCCAAAATTCTGCCAAATGCCTTGAAGTGTGAGAGTGTTCAGCACGGAAAGTAGGGCCAAAAGTATAGACACTGCTAAGAGCACAGGCATATGTTTCCACTTGTAGTTGCCCAGAAACTGTCAGGAATGCTTGACGGGCAAAGAAATCTTGTGAGTAATCAA
>NW_028277161.1:0-51154 GCF_054855325.1 Carica papaya
TAAAACAGTAAAATATACACACGAAACTATAAAATGAAAACATCAAACCTCATACTGCTTTTAAAATTGTAAAACAGGGCGAATAACAATTAACCGACAACCACACTAGACTCGGGCTCCATTAGCGACCTTAAGCAATTTCGCACATTCGTTGATTCATGAAATACCATTTTATCATTTATTGAACTTTAATACCGTGATAGGAAATAGGGTGAGGGGTCCTTACTCGTTTCGGGGTCCGAACACGGCTTCACAGTGCGCCTACAGGCTGTCCATAATTTTTCCTGAATTTTTTCGGGGAACTGAAACGCACTACTGGTACCTGCACGTGTTTCAAAAAAATCCCAAATTAGGCCCAGGGCCCCTTTCGGCCAATATCGCAACTCCGGCACGGCGGCTCCGCCGTGTTTTGGACACGATGCCGCCGCTTGCGGCGGCGATTCGCCTCGGTTTGGCCGTTTTCGGCCGTTTCTGGCCGAATTTGGCCACACTTGCATTGATCCTTGCGATTAAACAACTCTAGGGCCCTCGGGGGATCAAAAAATTACGGAAAACCGAAGCTTACCGGCGGCGGTGCTCTAGGGTACGGCAGCTCTCCGGCGAAGTTCGTGTTTTGGTGATTCGGCTCCGATCAACCTGTAGAGAAAAGAATGGTGATCACGGTGATATAAAAATTGCATTAAACAGAGGCCGGGAAGGGCCTCATCGGAGGCAAAAACCAAGGAGGGGCGCGGCGCCGCCGCTGGGTTTCGGCCGTGTTTTCCGGCCGTTTGGTCAGGATTTTGGCTCCGATTTGGCCACAGGGGAAATCAGCGTGGAAAAACGAGTCGGGGGTATGAAATTTACCTCGATCGGTGGTCGGAAATCCCTCTGGTGCGGCGGCGGGTGGCGGTGGCCGGCTTCTGGTTCGTCTTCTCCGGCGAGGGCAGGCGGCTAGGGTTTTGTGGTCTGGTGTGGGGGTCTTATTTATACCCTTTTGCCTTTTGATCTAAACCGTCCATTTTGATTTAATCTGGGCCGTCCGTTTTTGATTGAATCTGGACCGTCCGTGCGATTGCATCTGGGCCGTCCGATCGCGCATACGCGGATCGCCAACGTGGCCCGTCCCGGATCGACGTGGTCTTGCCACGTGGCAGGTCCCGGTTGGCCGGGACTGCTGACTGAGTCTGCTGACGTGGCCTCCCCCCCCCCCCCCCCCCCCCTTTTTTTTTTTTTTTTCTTCTTCTTCAATTTCTCGGGCGCTACATATATATATTATAATAACAACCTGGGCCTAGATCAGGCTTGGGATTGGGCCAGATGAGGCCCAAGATCACTACAAAACTTTTGAGTACGTTCCATCAAATTCAAGATCAGTACAAAATGAAGTGTAATCAAATATTTATTTTCTTTTGCCTATTCCATACAGAATTGTACAATTTTATTGTCAGAAAATAATGTTACATCTGTACTTTATAATAAAAAGTAAAAAATTCTTATTGTAATTTTAACAAAATTATCTTTTCATGTAGCATAAATTATTTTGGAAAAATTTCTCAAGTCCTATTTATGCTATTTTACTTTAAAAAATATATATTAATTTTCTATCATAAAGATATTTTAATTTTTTATAAAAAATAATAAAAATTTAACTTAATTATTATGTCACATTATATTTTTTCATACACTAAATATAAGGTAATACTCATTTTATTTACTTATTGTAGATTTCAAATTCCAAAGATAGAGGTGAATAATTACGTACTCAGTATTTTGTTTTTTCTCGGCTAGCTAAAATAATTAATTCTTATAATTATGTGACTCTTTAGGTAAAAAATTTAAAATAGTCCAATTATCTGTCTTTATTTTATTTTTTTATAAATAACATTGTTTTGTTACTTGAGTGGTCTGGACTCCTCTGCATTTTCATTTTTTTTCTTTTGCCTTATTTTCAATTGGCATGCAGTGGTTTATGTACAGATTCATCGTATATGAAAAATATTACTCTTTTCCAAATGCATAGTTGAGATATCTAAAAAATTATTTAAATTAATAATCTAAAAAATTATAAAAAATGTCATTATTTATTTTTTATATTTTAACATAAATTGTTACAATTAATTATAAAATTATGTTTATCCGTTTTAAATTTATTTATTTTTATTTTCTTTCAGTAATAATTAATAAAAAAAATCATCTAAAAAGGGAGTTTTTTTTCATTTTTCTGTCAATTTTTTAAATTTTTTCTATTTCTCAATAAAATACACATTCACATTTTTTTAGAATTAATTAAAATTTTTTAATTTATTATCTCTTTTTTAATAATTACAGTTTTCTATCATAAAAATATTTTTATTTTTTATAAAATATAATAAAAATTTAAAACATCACCCTAAGACTGGCTCCGTGTAGTTTAACTTTTTTAACGAAGTAGTTGCTTTTTTCTTTCTTTTTCTTTTCTTTAAAATTTTTTTTAAAAAATAAATTGACCGTTGTGTTATGCTTGTCGGCGTTCTTTTAACGCAGTCTGAATTTCTTTATTTTCCCTTTAAAAGCAAACTGACCGTGCGATTAGATTAAAACCCCACAAAAGTTTTCCAATTCTTCTCTTCAGACCACCTTCTTCCTTTCTTTCGTCTTTCTTTTGCTTTCAAAAAGTTTTCAACGTTTTTTGTTTTCAGATCTGGCCTTGCCCAGAGAGAAGGAGAGAGATACAAGCACAAAAGAGAGAGAGAAAAAGGGGAAAAAGACAGAAACGAGGTCTGAAACCCCTCCATTCTCTTCAATGTTCAGAGGGAAAGAGAAGAATATCAGAAAGAGGTAAGGAAAAAGATGATAGAAAACAAATTAGAATGGTCATCTTTCTACCATTCCATTTCTTTTTCAGTTTCTTGAGAGCAGAGAATCAAATAGAGAAAGAAAAGAAGAACAAAGAAAGAAGGAAAAAAGAAGATCGAAAAGAAGATAGATGGGTTTCTCGTAAAGACCCAACACTACTTAGTCATTCTGTTAAATTTCAATCTCTCTTGTTCGCAAGCCTTTCCCAGAGAGAAGGTGAGAAATACAAGCATAACAGAGAGAGAAAAAGGGGAAAAATCAGGAACGAGCAGACATGGATCTGAAACTTTCCATTCTCTTCAATGTGGAGAGGGAAAGAAAAGAATATCAGAAAGAGGTAAGGAAGAAGATGATAGAAAACAAATTAAACTGTCCTCTTTCTACCATTCTATTTCTTTTTCAGTTTATTGGGAGTAAAGAGCCAAATAGAGAAAGAAAAGAAGAGCAAAGAAAGAGGGAAGAAGAAGATCGAAAGAAGAGATATGTCTTTCTCTTCAAAGACCCAACGGTAGCCGGAGGTATTTTTACTTATCTCTTAATATTGGTAGGTGATCATTCATGGAGTTTATTTATTTTTGGTTATCCTTTCATGAAGTTGGCATAAGTGATTTAGTCTCTCTTAATCTGGGTTTACAGTTTCTGTCTTCTTACAACTAACTAATTGTTTCTTAGCATCAGTTATTTTCAACTATATCTGCAATGAGGAATAATGAATTGGTTCTCTGTCTCTCTCTGTGTTCTCTTCTCTCTTTTATTCTCTCTGTCTGTTTCTCACTCTCTCTGCACTTCTCTCTTTGTTTGCTACATTCCAAACCCTAAAAGCCCTCTTCCTAAATTTCACACATAACATATTTCTAAATTAATTCGAGTTCTTTCTTGTTATAAACATTGCAGCAGGTTTCTTAACTGGGGAGATGTTGTTTTTCTTATTCCTTTCTACCATGATTTATGGACTTGAATTTTACTCGAAGATAGCAGCAGTTTCTTGTTTTTTCATTTAAATATTCCAGATTAGCTTTAATAATTTTACAGACAAACAAACTCTCTTCTGAAATTTGATTTAGTAGGTTCTGTTTTTTATGGAGTTTGCAAAGTTGATCTTTTGGTCTCTGTTTCTAAATACATTTGACACGTTCCTTTGAGCCCCAGGTAGGTTGGGAATAGAATATTAATGCTGTGGATATTCCATAGTTATATGCTAATGTATGAATCAAATATGAACATATTACCCTTTTCCGATTGAGGGAACTTTCGAAAAGAAGAATTGCTTGATTGATTACCCTACCCTCCCAAAGTATTCAGAGTATTTGGGTTTTCTTGAAAACTAACATCGTAAAAATGTTACAGTAATAATAAATATACTAAAAATAAAAGCAAGAAAAACGATTGGATTTGGAGCTCTATTGCATAGATGGTAATCTAGTCTTTTTTAATCTTCTAACTTATCATTTCTTTCACAATCTAAAACTTCTTAAGAAACTATTTTATCTTGTGAACTTTCCTTTAAATGTTTTCATAATTAGAAATATTTTCTAAAGTGTCGCATACTTCTCATTTATGCTTTCAATTGTTGCAACATTTGCATTTTCAGTATGATGAGATGTTCCCTTCACTATTCAGTGATCATCCTAATATATTTCCTCCACACCTGTCGACATGGGCTAGTGAACTTTGGCACTGAAATAGCATGAAAGGTATGTCCGCAGACAGGAAGCTGAGAACTTGCTCAATTCCAGTTGGTGGCTTCCTGAAACACTCAGTATCTCTTCTCTCTCTCTCTCTTTAATCATTCTTAAACTTAATCTTCAATCTTAGAATGCGATTGAATGATTTCGTCAGTTGCTTGAAAGTAACTTGTTTACCATTTGCAAAATAATATGCACTCGTTATAACTTTGACTCTAGCTCATAAATAATGGTTGATCAATATTATTTTTAAGAAATGCAATGCAATTGGTATTTTTAGGATAACTTGAATAAGCTAATAATTTTTTCAAGATAATTTACTTTTCTCTATATGATCTGCTGGTTTTCCATTTGGATCGTGGCTAGTAGATAAAATGACTTGTGGTTGTTGGCAAATATATAATATCATCCTTGGAGATATATTTAAAATTATATAGCTAAAATTGCTATTTTTAAATAAGATTAGGAATTAAATGTTGATTAACTTTTATGTATTAAAGCTGATAGGTATCGAATATTTAGTGATGAGATAGTGATGCATTCAAAACTAGATAGTTAGGATTGCTTTTTTCAGATAAGACTAAGAATTGATGTTGATTGGCTTTTATGTACTAAAGTGATAGGTATAGAGTGCTAGTGATAGAGAAGAAAGTTTTTGTTTGATTTTAGCTCTAACACAATGGTCGATTAGTATTGTTATAAGATATTCGATGTAATTGGTGTTTTAAAATGACTTGAATCATTTTAAAGTTTTTTGAAGGTAGATGACTTTCTTTTGTATGGTTTAATGTTTTTTTGTTTTGGTCAAAGCCTGTTGTTGGATAGATGGTAGTTGTTAGTTGTTATGTGGTATCATTCACAGTGATTTATTTAAACTTAGATGTTTAGGGCTGTTGAGTAATGTTAGGAACTAGATACTGATTGATTTTTTATCTGTTGAAGCTAATAGGAATAGAGTAGTTTTAGTAGTAAGTTTGTGGAGGTAAGTTCTTGTTTGATTTTAGCTCCAAGATAGTGGTAAATTATTGTTTCAAAGTAAGCTAAAGAAGAAAAAAAAGATTGCATATGTATGTGACTTTCTTTTGAATCTAATTCTAAAAGATAATAAATAGTTTGAATACAATAACAGTTAAAAGTAATTTGTAATTGAAAGAAAAGTTTGGCAAATAAAAGTATCAAGTAAAGATAGTTTATAAGATGACATCACTAGTAGAACATGAAGAAGAGTTTGGAGCATCGGAGTTAGGCAACAGGTTAATACACCTCGAAATAAATATACTTATTTGCTGCATTAAGTGTGTGTATTGGATCCTAATAGTTTATGTAATGTGGCTTGTGAACGTATTGCAAAAATGCTGCACTTGCACTGAAAAAATAATTTTTTCTGGCACTCGAACTAAATTTACTGCAAGATTATATCCATGAATTTTTCAACTACATAATTTAATTAAAAAAATGCGAAATGTAGATGGAGAGCCAAGTTTTCTTACTTCATTAAAAAACTAATAGCTTTTAAAATACAAAAAATTCTGCAACAAAGAAATTCTAACTTAAATATTTATCATATGAGAGCTTTATTTTCGATTTAGATTGGATGATTATTTTATTTTAAGAGTTTAATTTTTAAAAACTTATAATTTAGAGTTATCATTCATTTTTTTTATTTTGATGATTTTAGAAACCTAATTAGCTTTTAAACCAAAACAAAAATTACATTTAGCTCTTCAATTTTTTCAGCAAACAAACATCTCAAACACAATAACGACAAACTATAAACAAATTACAACTACTCTTATAAACTGATAAGAAAAAAAAAATAAACTTCAATTATCAGCCCAAAAAATCAAATATCTCGTTTTTAACATTTTCATGAGTTGAAATGATTATAAATTGAAACAATTTAGCATTATTTCGTCAGTGTATGCGTACATTAACGTAGTAATACTTAAGGCTGTTTTTAATGTTATGCAGAGGACAACAAAATTGTCCTCTTTTAATGGCCATTTTTAATCTCCATGTCAAGCTGTGCATATGTTATATTTAATTGTTATTGGTTCTCTTCTAATTTGAATTACAACATAAAAGAGTGTTGATCATTTATAAATTGATATGCTCACTTTTGTGTAATTGTTGTAGATTTCAAACGCCAAAAATCATGTAAATAAACATATATTCAATGTTATATTTGTTTTTTAACTAGTTAAAATTTTCTTTCTTTGTTATTATAAAGATCTTTAAGTAAAAAGTTGAAAAGAATCTAATCATATATTATCTATATTTTGTTCTCTTTTGTGGTAACATTGCTGGAGATATGTTGGGTTATGATATATTTGTGGAATAAAAGGTTTGTTTTCTAATGCTTATGACATAAATTTTATTTTCTATTACGTATATATTTTTTTATTTAGAATTATTTACTTAACAATATTCTTTTTGTTTACTAATCAATCCTAAAAGCACTTTTAAGGTAAATAAACATGTGTTTTTTATCTTTTTGGGTTGCTAAAATTTTTATATTTTGTTAGTGTGTAATTATTTAAACAAAAAGTTTAAGATGGTTCAGACGTGTCATTTGTGTTATGTTTTTATTTAGAATTATTTACTTCACAATATTCTTTTTGTTTACTAATCAATCCTAAAAGCACTTTTAAGGTAAATAAACATGTGTTTTTTATCTTTTTGGGTTGCTAAAATTTTTATATTTTGTTAGTGTGTAACTATTTAAACAAAAAGTTTAAGATGGTTCCGGCGTGTCACTTGTGTTTTGTTTTCTTTTGTTGATAGTACTCTTTTAGACGTGGATTATGATTTATCAGTGGAATAAGAGGGTTGCCTTTTTTCTTTTATCATATTTTTCAGTTTAGTTTTTTTTTTTTTTTTTTTCAGTCTAATTTTTTTTAAATTTTTTGATGATGTTGAAGAGAGTTACAGCACTATCTTTTTTCGCATTATTTATCACATTAAGTTTTAAAAAGTTTTCAGATGGAGCTTAAAAAGAAGATCTATGGTTCGATTTGATGGCAAATACTGGTGATGGCGGGAACTCATCTTCTTCAGTTGCAGGAGTACTTGGTCAGCAGTTTCTTTTATTTCTTCAATGTTTCTAACAAGGTTGCATTTACTGAATTGGTAATTAGGATATTGGAGCTAGATCATATGGTGGTTTGGTACTATGAACTTTTGTGTTTTATGAGGTATCTCTTTCTTTTTGTATTTTTCATTATATTTCTTGGGTTTTGGTATGTTTGTCTTGTTTCTCGCGTTGCTGGCAAGAGGACGGATGTCCTGACCATTCTTCAAAATTGTGCTGTAAGTGATGAAAATTCAAATTTTATTTTAATGATTTTGCATATTTATTGGTTGTAGCAAACCTGTGAATATTGGCTCTCTTACTTACGCTGGCAGGTTCTCAGTATAGCCGATATGTGAGCAACAAAAGAGGGAGAGTGTGTACGAAGAAGAGAATCAGAGCGGCAGAGGAAGAGAGTTTGTAAGAAATTTTACCTCATGATTTTATTTTTTGATTAGTCAATTATTTTTATTTTTTTACTAACTAATCAAACAATAATTTTTAAATTATGTTACCATAACTTAGTTGAAGGATGAATTTGAACACTAAAAACCTACATGACATTAGATCGATATGAACAATGCAAAGCAAACAAATTATAATTAGAAACTGAAATTGGAATAAAAATACAAATAAACTAAAATACTAAAAGAAAAATCTAATTGATTTTTTTTTTCAATTCCAAACAAATGAAACAAACAAGTAATTCAGAGTGAAATTACAACAAACTAAAACAACAAATTTTAACAAGAAGTAGCCGTTGAAATTCTAATATAATTATAAACAAACTCAAATACAATCACAAATTCAAGTAAACCAAAACAAAAATTATATTTAGCTTTTCAACTTTCCCAACAAACAAACATCTCAAACGCAATAATGAGAAATTACAATAAACAAATTACATCTACCTATTCAAACAAATTCAAATACAACTACAAAGTCAAGCGAACCAAAACAAAAATTACATTTGGCTCTTTAACTTTCCTTGCAAACAACATTTCAAACACAATAACGACAAATTACCACAAACAAATTAGAACTACCCTTACAAACTGACAAGGAAAAAGAGTAAAACTCAAGTATCAGTCCTGAAAATGAATGTCTCGTTTTTTATATTTACGTAAGTTGAAATGATTATAAATTGAAATAATTTAGCATTATTTCGTCAGGAATTTCTTTACGTGTACATTAACATAGCAATACATGAGGCTTTTTTAATGTTATGCAGAAGACAATAAAATTGTCATCTTTTAACGTATGTTCTTCTTGATTTTAGTCTTCTTTTAACGCCTGCATTTGTTACATTTAATTGTTATTAATTTTCTTCTTATTTTAATTACAACGTAAAAGAGTCTTAATCATTTATAAATTGATATGCTCACCTTTGTGTAATAGTTGGTGTAATTGTTGTAGATTTCAAACGCCAAAAATAAGGTAAATAAACACGTATTTAATATTATATTTTTTTCTATAATTAGTTAAAATTTTCTTTCTTTGTTATTATGAAGATTTTTAGGCAAAAAGTTAAAGAGAGTTCAATTATATATTATCTCTATTTTGTTCTCTTTTGTGGGTAATAATGTTGGATTATAAGAGATTCGTGGAATAAAAGATTTATTTTACTTTGCTTATGATATAAATTTTATTTTCTATTATATATATATATTTTATGTTTAGAATTATTTATGTAACAATATTCTTTATGTTTACTTTAATATAGGACTACTGAAGGTTATTATCAATCTTAGAGAGCACTTTTAAGGTAAATAAACATGTGTTTTTATCTTTTTTGGTAGCTAAAATTTTTATATTTTGTTAATATGTAAGTTTTTAGGCAAAAAGTTTAAGATGGTCCAGGCATGTCACTTATATTTTATTTTTTTTATTAGTAGTATTCTTTAATACGTAGATTATAAGATATCCGTAGAATAAGAGGTTTGTCTTCTTTCTTTTATTATATTTTTCAGTTTAGTTTTACTTTTTTTAAGCCTAATTTATTTTTAAAATTTTTTTTGATGGAATTGGAGAAAATTACAACGCTATCTATTTCTGCATCATCTATCACATTAAGTTTTATAAATGTCTCATTTGGAGCTACAAGGAGATCTACTCCATGATCACTTTAGTGAAAAAGATCTGTGGTTCGATTTGATGATAGATACTGGTGATGGCGGGAACTCATCTTCTTCAATTGCAGGAGTACTTGGTCAGCAGTTTTTTTTGTTTCTTCAGTGATTCTAATAAGGTTGCATTTTCTGATTTGGTAATAAGGATATTGGTGCTGGTCTATTATATTATAGTTTGGTACTATGAGCTGTTGTGCTTTATGAGATATCATTTTCTTCTTGTCTTTTACATTATATCAAGGGTTTTGGTATGTTTGTCTTGTTTCTCGCGTCGCTAAGAAAAGGAAGGATGTTCTGACCATTCTTTAAAATTGTGCTGTAAGTGATGAAAATTCAATTTTTATTTTAATGATTTTGCATAATTACTTATTGTAGCAAACCTGCGAATACAAGCTCTCTACTTACGCTAGCAGGTACTCAGTATAGCCTACGGCGTGCTTTACGGTCTGTGAGGAACAAAAAAGAGAGAGTGTGTACGAAGAAGAGAATCAGAACCGCAGAGGAAAAGAGTTCGTATCAAATTTTACCTCATGATTTTATTATCTGATTCGTCAACTATTTCTATTGTTTTTACTAACTAATCAAGCAATAATTTTTAATTTATGCTACCATAATTTAGTCAGAATGATAGATTTGAAACCTAAAAATCTACGTCACGCTAGATCGATATGAACAAAGTAAAGCAAATGAATTATGAGTAGAAACTAAAATTCGAATAAAAATACAAACAAATTCAAATACAATTACAAATCCAAGTATACTGAAAGAAAAATTCAATTGATTTTTTTTTTGGCAATCCCAAACAAATGAAACAAACAACTAACTCGATTGAAATTACAACAAATTAAAACAACAAGTAGACGTTGAAATTCTAATACAATTACAAACAAACTCAAATACAAAGACATACTCAAGTAAACCAAAATAAAAATCGCATTTAGCTCTTCAACTTTTCCAGCAAACAAACATCTCAAACACAATAACGAGAAACTACAACAAACAAATTACATCTACCCTTACAAATAAACTCAAATACAATTATAAAATCAAATGAACCAAAATAAAAATTACATTTGACTCTTCAACTTTCCCTGCAAACAAACATCTCAAATACAATAACGACACATTACCACAAACGAATTATAACTACCCTTACAAACAAACTCAAATACAAGTACAAATTTAAGTAAATCAAAACAAAAATTACATTTAGCTCTTCAACTTTTCCAGCAAACAAACATCTCAAACACAAAAACGACAGACTACAACAAACAAATTACGACCACCCTTACAAACTCATAAGGGAAAAGAGTAAACCCCAAGTATCTGCCCATAAGCAAATATGTCGGTACTAACATTTGCATGAGTTGAAATGACCATAAATTAAAAAAGTTAAGCATTATTTCTTTATGTGTACATTAACATGGCAATGCTTGAGGCTGTTTTCAATATTGTGCAGATGATAACAAAATTGTTCTCTTTTTATGTATGTTCTTCTTGATTTTGTCGTTTTTTTTTTCTAATTTGAAGTTTTGATATCTGTTGTTCCATGCCAAGCTGCGCATATGTTATATTTAATTGCTACTGTTTCTCTTCTGATTTGAATTACAAGGTAAAAGAGTCTTGACTGTATATAAATTGATATGCTCACTTTTGTTTATTTGTTGTAGATTTAAAACATCGAAAATAAGGTAAATAAATACGTATTCAATATTATCTTTTGTCTTTAACTAGTTAGAATTTTCTTTCTTTGTTATTATAAAGATCTTTAGTCAAAAAGTTAAAGCGAGTCCAATTATATATTATCTCTATTTTGTTCTCTTTTGTGGGTAACACTGTTGGAGAAAGGTTGGGTTCTGAGATAATCGCGGAACAAAAGGCTTATTTTCATTTGATTGTGACATGTTTTATTTTCTATTATATTTATATTTTTTTCTATTTAGGATTATTTACTTAGTAATATTCTTTTTGTTTACTTTAATATAGGACTACTGAAAGTTATTACCAATCTTAAGAAGTACTTTTAAGATAAGTAAATAAGCATGTGTTTTTATCTTTTTAGGTAGCTAAATTTTTTTACATTTTATTAGCGTGTAACTCTTTGGGCAAAAAGTTTAAGATGGTCCAGGCGTGTCACTTGTGTTTTGTTTTCTTTTTTTGATACAACTCTTTTAAACGTGGATTATGAGGTATCCGAAGAATAAGAGGTTTGTCTTCCTTCTTTTATCATATTTTTTTTATTTTATTTTGTTTTTTTATTAGCTTAATTAATTTTTTTTTTTGATGGAGTTGGAGAGCGCATCATCTATCACATTAAATTTTAAAAAGTTTCCGGACGAAGCTCAAAAAGGAGATCTACTACATGGTCATTTTAGTGGAAAAGAAGGTTTGTGGTTCGATTTGATAGTAAATACTAGTGATAGCGGGAACCCGTCTTCATCGGTTGCAGTGGCATTTGGTCGGCAATCTCTTTTGATTCTTCAGTGTTTCTAATGAAGTTGCATTTACTGAAATGGTACTCAGGATATTGGAGCTGGTCTATACAGTGGTTAGGTACTAAGAGCTGCTGTGTTTTATGAGGTATCTCTTTCTTCTTGTCTTTCACATTATATTTCTTGAGCTTTGGTATGCTTGTCTTGTTTCTCGCGTCGCTGGCAAGAGGACGGAGGTCTTGATCATTCTTCAAAATTGTGCTGTAAGTGATGAAAATTCAAATTTCTATTTTAATGATTTTGCATATTTACTGGTTGTAGCAAACCTGAGAATACTTGCTCTCTTGCTTACGCTAGCAGGTACTCTGTATAGCTTGTTGCGTGTTTTACGGTCTGTGAGCGATAAAAAGAGGGGAAGTACATACGAAGAAGAGAACTAGAGCGGCAGAGGAAGAGAGTTCGTATGAAATTTTACCTCATTATTTATTATCTGATTCGTCAACTATTTCTATTATTTTACTAACTAATCAAGCAATAATTTTTAATTTATGCTATCATAACTTAGTCGAATGATCGATTTGAAACCTAAAAATCTACGTCATGCTAGATCGATATGAACAAAGCAAAGTAAACAAATTATGATTAGAAATTGAAATTCGAATAAAAATGCAAACAAACTCAAATACAATTATAAATCCAAGTATACTGAAGGAAAAATTCAATTGAATTTTTTTTTTTGGCAATCCCAAATAAATGAAACAAACAACTAACTCGAATGAAATTATAACAAATTAAAACAACAAGTAGACGTTGAAATTCTAATATAATTACAAACTCAAGTAAACCAAAACAAAAATAACACTTAGCTCTTCAACTTTCCCAGCAAACAAACTTCTCAAACACAATAATGAGAAATTACAACAAACAGATTACAACTACCCTTAAAAACAAACTTAAATACAAGTAAACTAAAACAAAAATTACATTTAACTCTTCAACTTTCCCAGCAAACAAACATCTAAAATACAAAAACGATTGACTACAACAAACAAATTACGACTGCCCTTACAAACTGATAAGGAAAAAGAGTAAACTCCAAGTATCTGCCCATAAGCAAATATGTCGGTTCTAACATTTGCATGAGTTGAAATGACCATAAATTGAAAAAGTTTATCATTATTTCTCTATGTGTACATTAACATGGCAATGCTTGAGGCTGTTTTCAATATTGTGCAGAGGACAACAAAATTGTTCTTTTTTTATGTATGTTCTTCTTTATTTTGTCGCTTTTTTTTTCTAATTTAAAGTTTTGATATCCATTGTTCCATGCCAAGCGGTGCATATGTTACATTTAATTGCTATTGGTTCTCTTATGATTTGAATTACAAGGTAAAAGAGTCTTGACCGTACATAAATTGATATACTCACTTTTGTTAATTTGTTGTAGATTTCAAACGTCAAAAATCACGTAAATAAATACGTATTCAATATTATTTTTCGTCTTTAACTAGTTAAGATTTTCTTTCTTTGTCATTATGAAGATCTTTAGGCAAAAAGTTAAAGAGAGTCCAATTATATATTATTTCTGTTTTGTTCTCTTTTGTGGGTAACACTGCTGGAGAAATGTTGGGTTCTGAGATAATCGCGCAATAAAAGGTTTATTTTCGTTTGTTTGTGACATATATTTTATTTTTTATTATATTTATATTTTTTTCTATTTAAGGTTATTTACTTAACAATATTCTTTTTGTTTACTTTAATAGACGACTACTGAAGGTTATTATCAATCTTATGGAACACTTTTAAGGTAAATAAGCGTGTATTTTATGTTTTTAGGTAGCTAAAATTTTCATACTTTGTTAGTGTGTAACTCTTTAGGCAAAAAGTTTAAAATGGCCCAGGCGTGTCACTTGTGTTATGTTTTCTTTTGTTGATAACACTCTTTTAAACGTGGCTTATGAGGCATCCGGTGAATAAGAGGTTTGTCTTCCTTCTTTTATCATATTTTTCTGTTTTATTTTATTTTTTTATTAGCTTAATTTTTTAAAAAAAAATTTTGATGGAGTTGGAGAGAGTTACAATGCTAACTATTTGCACATCATCTATCACATTAAATTTTAAAAAGTTTCCAGACGAAGCTCAACAAGGAGATCTACTGCATGACCATTTTAGTAGAAAAGAAGATCTGTGGTTCGATTTGATAGCAAATACTGGTGATGGCGGGAACTCGTCTTCATCTGTTGCAGTAGCATAATGTCAGCAGTCTCTTTTGATTCTTCAGTGTTTCCAATGAGATTGCATTTACTGAAATGGTACTCAGGATATTGGAGCTGGTCTATACAGTGGTTAGATACTAAGAGCTGCTGTGTTTTGTGAGGTATCTCTTTCTTCTTGTCTTTCACATTATATTTCTTGAGTTTTGGTATGCTTGTTTTATTTCTCGCGTCACTGGCAAGAGGACGGAGGTCCTGACCATTCTTCAAAATTGTGCTGTAAGTGATGAAAATTCAAATTTCTATTTTAATGATTTTGCATATTTACTGGTTGTAGCAAATCTGCGAATACCTGCTCTCTTGCTTACGCTGGCAGGTACTCTGTACAGCTTGTTGCATGTTTTACGGTCTATGAGCGACAAAAAGAGGGAGAGTAGGTACGAAGAAGAGAACCAGAGCGGTAGAGGAAGAGAGTGCGTATGAAATTTTACCTCATTATTTATTATCTGATTCGTCAACTATTTCTATTGTTTTACTAACTAATCAAGCAATAATTTTTAATTTATGCTACCATAACTTAGTCGAATGATAGATTTGAAACCTAAAAACCTACGTCACGCTAGATCGATATGAAAAAAACAAAACAAACAAATTATGATTAGAAACTGAAATTCGAATAAAAATGCAAACAAACTCAAATACAATTATAAATCCAAGTATAGTAAAAGAAAAATTCAATTGATTTTTTTTTTGCAATTCCAAACATATGAAACAAACAACTAACTCGAGTGAAATTACAACAAACTAAAACAACAAATTTCAACAACAACTACGTGCTGAAATTCTAATATAATTACAAATTCAAGTAAACCAAAACAAAAATAACACTTAGCTCTTTAACTTTCCCAGCAAACAAACATCTCAAACACAAACACAATAACGAGAAACTACAATAAACAAATTACAACTACCCTTAAAAATAAACTCAAATACAAGAAAATCAAAACAAAAATTAAATTTAACTCTTCAATTTTCCCAGCAAATAAACATCTAAAACACAAAAACGACAAACTACAACAAATAAATTACGACTACCCTTACAAACTAATAAGGAAAAAGAGTAAATCCTAAGTATCTGCCCATAAACAAGTATGTTGGTTCTAACATTTGCATGAGTTGAAATGACCATAAATTGAAAAAGTTTAGCATTATTTCTTTGTGTACATTAACATGGCAATGCTTGAGGCTGTTTTCAATATTGTGCAAAGGACAACAAAATTGTTCTCTTTATGTGTCTGTTTTTCTTGATTTTGTTGCTTTTTTTTCTAATTTAAATTTTTTATATCCGTTGTTCTATGCCAAGCTGTGCATATGTTACATTTAACTGCTCTTGGTTCTCTTCTGATTTGAATTACAACGTAAAAGAGTCTTGACCGTATATAAATTGATATACTCACTTTTGTTTATTTGTTGTAGATTTCAAACGTCAAAAATAAGGTAAATAAACACGTATTCAATATTATCTTTTGTCTTTAATTAGTTAAAATTTTCTTTCTTTGTTATTATGAAGATCTTTAGGCAAAAAGTTAAAGAGAGTCCAATTATATATGATTTCTGTTTTGTTCTCTTTTGTGGGTAACACTTCTGGAGAAATGTTGGGTTCTGAGATAGTTGCGTAACAAAAGGTTTATTTTCGTTTGCTTTTGTGACATATGTTTTATTTTCTATTATATTTATATTTTTTTCTATCTAGCATTATTTACTTAGTAATATTCTTTTTCTTTACTTTAATATAGGACTACAGAAGGTTATTACCAATATTGGGGAGCACTTTTAAGGTAAATAAGTATGTGTTTTTTATCTTTTTAGGTAGCTAAAATTTTTTACATTTTGTTAGCGTATAACTCTTTAGGAAAAAAGTTTAAGATGGTCCAGGCGTATCACTTGTGTTTTGTTTTCTCTTTTTTATACCACTTTTTTAAACGTGGATTATGAGGTATCCGAGAAATAAAAGGTTTGTCTTCCTTCTTTTATCATATTTTTCTGTTTTATTTTGTATTTTTATTAGCTTAATTTTTTTAACACTTTTTTTGATGGAGTTGGAGAGAGTTACAACACTAACTGTTTGTGCATCATCTATCACATTAAATTTTAAAAAGTTTCCGGACGAAGCTCAACAAGGAGATCTACTGCATGGTCATTTTAGTGGAAAAGAAGGTCTGTGGTCGATTTGATAGCAAATATTGGTGATGGCGGGAACTCGTCTTCATCGGTTGCAGTAGCATTTGGTCAGCAGTCTCTTTTGATTCTTCAGTATTTCCAATGAGGTTGCATTTACTGAAATGGTACTCATGATATTGGAGCTGGTCTATACAGTGGTTAGGTACTAAGAGCTGCTGTGTTTTATGAGGTATCTCTTTCTTCTTGTCTTTCACATTATATTTCTTGAGCTTTGGTATGCTTGTCTTGTTTCTCGCGTCATTGGCAAGAGGACGGAGGTCTTGACCATTCTTCAAAATTGTGTTGTAAGTGATGAAAATTCAAATTTCATTTTAATGATTTTGCATATTTACTGGTTGTAGCAAACCTGAGAATACTTGCTCTCTTGCTTACGCTGGCAGGTACTCTGTATAGCTTGTTGCGTGTTTTATGATCTGTGAGCGACAAAAAGAGGGAGAGTATGCACGAAGAAGAGAACCAGAGCGGCAGAGGAAGAGAGTTCGTATGAAATTTTACCTCATTATTTATTATTTGATTCGTAAACTATTTCTATTGTTTTACTAACTAATCAAGCAATAATTTTGAATTTATGCTACCATAACTTAGTCGAATGATAGATTTGAAATCTAAAAATCTACGTCACGTTAGACCGATAAGAACAAAGCAAAGAAAACAAATTATGGTTAGAAACTGAAATTCGAATAAAAATGCAAACAAACTCAAATACAATCACAAATCCAAGTATACTGAAAGAAAAATTCAATTGATTTTTTTTTTTTCAATTCCAAACAAACGAAACAAACAACTGACCCGAGTGAAATTACAACAGACTAAAACAACAAATTTCAACAACAATTACGTGCTGTAATTCTACTACGATTACAAACTCAAGTAAACCAAAACAAAAATACTACTTAGCTCTTCAACTTTCCCAGCAAATAAACATCTCAAACACAATAACGAGAAATTATAACAAATAAATTACAACTACCCTTAAAAACAAACTCAAATATAAGTAAACAGAAACAAAAATTATATTTAGCTCTTCAACTTTTCCAGCAAACAAACATCTCAAACATAAAAATCACAAACTACAACAAACAAATTACGACTACCTTTACAAACTGATAAAGAAAAAAGTAAACCCCAAGTATCTGCCCATAAGTAAATACGTCGGTTCTAACATTTGCATGAGTTGAAATGACCATAAATTGAAAAAGTTTAGCACTATTTCTCTGTGTACATTAACATGACAATGCTTGAGGCTGTTTTCAATATTGTGCAGAGGACAACAAAATTGTTCTCTTTTTATATATGTTCTTCTTGATTTTGTCGCTTTTTTTTTTTTTTTTTCTAATTTGAAGTTTTGATATCCGTTGTTCCATGCCAAGCGGTGCATATATTACATTTAATTGCTATTGGTTCTCTTCTGATTTGAATTACAAGGTAAAAGAGTCTTGACCGTATGTAAATTGATATACTCACTTTTGTTTATTTGTTGTAGATTTCAAACGTCAAAAATAAGGTAAATAAACACGTAGTCAATATTATCTTTTGTCTTTAATTAGTTAAAATTTTATTTCTTTGTTATTATGAAGATCTTTAAGCAAAAAGTTAAATAGAGTCCAACTATATATTATTTCCGTTTTGTTCTCTTTTGTGGGTAACACTTCTGGAGAAATGTTGGGTTCTGAGATAGTCGCGTAACAAAAGGTTTATTTTCGTTTGCTTTTGTGACATATGTTTTATTTTCTATTATATTTATATTTTTTTCTATATAGCATTATTTACTTAGTAATATTATTTTTCTTTACTTTAATATAGGACTACAGAAGGTTATTACCAATCTTGAGGAGCACTTTTAAGGTAAATAAGTATGTGTTTTTTATCTTTTAAGGTAGCAAAATTTTTTTACATTTTGTTAGCGTGTAACTCTTTGGGTAAAAAGTTTAAGATGGTCCAGGCGCGTCACTTGTGTTTTGTTTTCTTTTTTTGATACCACTCTTTTAAACGTGGATTATGAGGTATTCAGAGAGTAAGAGGTTTGTCTTCCTTCTTTTATCATATTTTTCTGTTTTATTTTATTTTTTTGTTAGCTTAATTTTTTAAAAACTTTTTTTAATGGAGTTGGAGAGAGTTGCAATGCTAACTGTTTATGCATCATCTATCACATTAAATTTTAAAAAGTTTCCGGACGAAGCTCAACAAGGAGATCTACTGCATGGTCATTTTAGTGGAAAAGGTCTGTGGTTCGATTTAATAGCAAATACTGGTGATGGCGGGAACTCGTCTTCATCGGTTGCAGTAGCATAATGTCAGCAGTCTCTTTTGATTCTTCAGTGTTTCCAATGAGATTGCATTTACTGAAATGGTACTCAGGATATTAGAGCTGGTCTATACAGTGGTTAGGTACTAAGAGCTGCTGTGTTTTATGACGTATCTCTTTCTTCTTGTCTTTCATATTATATTTCTTGAGCTTTGGTATGCTTGTTTTGTTTCTCACGTCGCTGGCAAGAGGACGGAGGTCCTGACCATTCTTCAAAATTATGCTGTAAGTGATGAAAATTCAAAATTTATTTTAATGATTTTGCATATTTACTGGTTGTAGCAAACTACGAAAACTTGCTCTCTTGCTTACACTGACAGGTACTCTGTATAGCTTGTTGCGTGTTTTACGGTCTGTGAGCGATAAAAAGAGGGAGAGTATGCACAAAGAAGAGAACCAGAGCGGCAGAGGAAGAGAGTTCGTATGAAATTTTACCTCATTATTTATTATTTGATTCGTCAACTATTTCTATTGTTTTACTAACTAATCAAGCAATAATTTTGAATTTATGCTACCATAACTTAGTCGAATGATAGATTTGAAACCTAAAAACCTATGTCACGCTAGACCGATATGAATAAAGCAAAGAAAATAAATTATGATTAAAAACTGAAATTCGAATAAAAATGCAAACAAACTCAAATACAATCACAAATCCAAGTATAGTGAAAGAAAAATTCAATTGATTTTTCTTTTGCAATTCCAAACAAATGAAACAAACAACTAACCCGAGTGAAATTACAACAGACTAAAACAACAAATTTCAACAATAACTATGTGCTGAAATTCTAATACGATTACAAACTCAAGTAAACCAAAACAAAAATAATACTTAGCTCTTCAACTTTTCCAGCAAACAAACATCTCAAACACAATAACGAGAAACTACAACAAACAAATTACAACTACCCTTAAAAACAAACTCAAATACAAGTAAACCGAAACAAAAATTACATTTAGCTCATCAACTTTTCCAGCAAACAAACATCTCAAACACAAAAACGACAAACTACAACAAACAAATTACAACTACCCTTACAAACTAATAAGGAAAAACAGTAAACTCCAAGTATCTGCCCATAAACAAATATGTCAGTTCTAACATTTGCATGAGTTGAAATGACCATAAATTGAAAAAGTTTATCATTATTTCTCTATGTGTACATTAACATGGCAATGCTTGAGGCTGTTTTCAATATTGTGCAGAGGACAACAAAATTGTTCTCTTTTTATGTATGTTCTTCTTGATTTTGTCGCTTTTTTTTTTCTAATTTGAAGTTTTGATATCCATTGTTCCATGCCAAGCGGTGCATATGTTACATTTAATTGCTATTGGTTCTCTTATGATTTGAATTACAAGGTAAAAGAGTCTTGACCGTACATAAATTAATATGCTCACTTTTGTTAATTTGTTGTAGATTTCAAACGTCAAAAATCAGGTAAATAAACACGTATTCGATATTATTTTTCGTCTTTAACTAGTTAAGATTTTCTTTCTTTGTCATTATGAAGATCTTTAGGCAAAAAGTTAAAGAGAGTCCAATTATATATTATCTCTATTTTGTTCTCTTTTGTGGGTAACACTGCTGGAGAAATGTTGGGTTTTGAGATAATCGCGCAATAAAAGGTTTATTTTCGTTTGCTTGCGACATATATTTTATTTTTTATTATATTTATATTTTTTTCTATTTAAGGTTATTTACTTAACAATATTCTTTTTGTTTACTTTAATAGACGACTATCGAAGGTTATTATCAATCTTATGGAACACTTTTAAGGTAAATAAGCGTGTGTTTTTATGTTTTTAGGTAACTAAAATTTTCATACTTTGTTAGTGTGTAACTCTTTAGGCAAAAAGTTTAAAATGGCCCAGGCGTGTCACTTGTGTTTTGTTTTCTTTTGTTGATAACACTCTTTTAAACGTGGATTATGAGGCATCCGGTGAATAAAAGGTTTGTCTTCCTTCTTTTAACATATTTTTCTGTTTTATTTTATTTTTTTATTAGCTTAATTTTTTTTAAAAAAATTTTGATGGAGTTGAAGAGAGTTACAATGCTAACTATTTGCACATCATCTATCACATTAAATTTTAAAAAGTTTCCAGACGAAGCTCAACAAGGAGATCTACTGCATGACCATTTTAGTAGAAAAGAAGATCTGTGGTTCGATTTGATAGCAAATACTGGTGATGGCGGGAACTCGTCTTCATCTGTTGCAGTAGCATAATGTCAGCAGTCTCTTTTGATTCTTCAGTGTTTCCAATGAGATTGCATTTACTGAAATGGTACTCAGGATATTGGAGCTGGTCTATACAGTGGTTAGGTACTAAGAGCTGCTGTGTTTTGTGAGGTATCTCTTTCTTCTTGTCTTTCACATTATATTTCTTGAGTTTTGGTATGCTTGTCTTATTTCTCGCGTCACTGGCAAGAGGACGGAGGTCCTGACCATTCTTCAAAATTGTGCTGTAAGTGATGAAAATTCAAATTTCTATTTTAATGATTTTGCATATTTACTGGTTGTAGCAAATCTGCGAATACCTGCTCTCTTGCTTACGCTGGCAGGTACTCTGTACAGCTTGTTGCATGTTTTACGGTCTATGAGCGACAAAAAGAGGGAGAGTAGGTACGAAGAAGAGAACCAGAGCGGTAGAGGAAGAGAGTGCGTATGAAATTTTACCTCATTATTTATTATCTGATTCGTCAACTATTTCTATTGTTTTACTAACTAATCAAGCAATAATTTTGAATTTATGCTACCATAACTTAGTCGAATGATAGATTTGAAACCTAAAAACCTACGTCACGCTAGATCGATATGAACAAAGCAAAGCAAACTAATTATGACTAGAAACTGAAATTCGAATTAAAATGCAAATAAACTCAAATACAATTATAAATCCAAGTATACTGAAAGAAAAATTCAATTGATTTTTTTTTTTACAATCCCAAACAAATGAAACAAACAACTAACTCGAGTGAAATTAGAATAAATTTCAACAACAACTAGGTGCTGAAATTCTAATACAATTACAAACTCAAGTAAACCAAAACACAAATAACACTTAGCTCTTCAACTTTCCCAGCAAACAAATATCTCAAACACAATAACGAGAAACTACAACAAACAAATTACAACTACCCTTAAAAACAAACTCAAATACAAGTAAACTAAAACAAAAATTACATTTAACTCTTCAACTTTCCCAACAAACAAACATCTAAAACACAAAAACAACATACTACAACAAACAAATTACGACTACCCTTACAAACTGATAAGGAAAAAAAGTAAACCCCAAGTATCTACCCATAAGCAAATACGTCGGTTCTAACATTTGCATGAGTTGAAATGACTATAAATTAAAAAAGTTTAACATTATTTCTTTATGTGTACATTGACATGGCAACACTTGAGGCCGTTTTCAACATTGCGCAGGGGACAACAAAATTGTTCTCTTTTTATGTATGTTCTTCTTGCTTTTGTCGTTTTTTTTCCTTTCTAATTTGAAGTTTTGATATCCGTTGTTTCATGCCAAGCTGTGCATATGTTATATTTAATTGCTAGTGGCTCTCTTCTAATTTGAATTACAACGTAAAAGAGTCTTGATCATATATAAATTGATATGCTCACTTTTGTTAATTTATTGTAGATTTCAAACGTAAAAAATCAGGTAAATAAACACGTATTCGATATTATTTTTCGTCTTTAACTCGTTAAGATTTTCTTTCTTTGTTATTATGAAGATCTTTAGGCAAAAAGTTAAAGAGAGTCCAATTACATATTATCTTTGTTTTGTTCTCTTTTGTGGGTAACACTGCTGGAGAAATGTTGGGTTCTAAGATAATCGCGCAATAAAAGGTTTATTTTCGGTTGCTTGCGACATATATTTTATTTTCTATTATATTTATATTTTTTTCTATTTAGGGTTATTTATTTAACAATATTCTTTTTGTTTACTTTAATAGACGACTACCGATGGTTATTATCAATCTTATGGAGCACTTTTAAGGTAAATAATCGTGTGTTTTTATGTTTTTAAGTAGCTAAAATTTTCATACTTTGTTAGTGTTTAACTCTTTAGGCAAAAAGTTTAAAATAGCTCAGGTGTGTCACTTGTGTTTTGTTTTCTTTTGTTGATAACACTTTTTTAAACGTGGATTATGAGGCATCCGGAGAATAAGAGGTTTGTCTTCCTTCTTTTATCATATTTTTCTGTTTTATTTTATTTTTTTATTAGCTTAATTTTTTTAAAAAAATTTTTGATGGAGTTTGAGAGAGTTACAACGCTAACTATTTGCGCATCATCTATCACATTAAATTTTAAAAAGTTTCCAGACGAAGCTCAACAAGGAGATCTACTGCATGACCATTTTAGTAGAAAAGAAGATCTGTGATTCGATTTGATAGCAAATACTGGTGATGGCGAGAACTCGTCTTCATCGGTTGCAGGAGTATTCGGTCAGTAGTTTCTTTTGATTCTTCAGTGTTTCTAATGAGGTTGCATTTACTGAAATAGTACTCAGGATACTGGAGCTGGTCTATATAGTGGTTAGGTACTAAGAGCTGTTGTGTTTTATGAGGCATCTTTTTCTTCTTGTCTTTCACATTATATTTCTTGAGTTTTGGTATGCTTGTCTTGTTTCTCGCGTCGCTGGCAAGAGGACGGAGGTCTTGACAATTCTTCAAAATTGTGCTGTAAGTGATGAAAATTCAAATTTTATTTTAATGATTTTGCATATTTACTGATTGTAGCAAACCTACGAATACTTGCTCTCTTGCTTACGCTAGCAGGTACTCTGTATAGCTTGTTGCGTGTTTTACAGTCTGTGAGTGACAAAAAGAGGGAGAGTACATATGAAGAAGAGAAATAGAGCGGCAGAGGAAGAGAGTGCGTATGAAATTTTACCTCATTATTTATTATCTGTGTTGTATACTTCTCATTTATTCTTTCAATTGTTGCAATATTTGCATCTTCAGTATGATGAAATGTTCCCTTCACTATTTAGTTATCATCCTGATATATTTCCTCCACACCTGTCCACAGACAGGAAGCTCAGAACTTGCTCAATTCCAGTTTATGGCTTCTTAATACACTTAGTCTCTCTCTCTCTCTCTCTCTCTCTCTCTCTCTCTCTCTCTTTAATCATTCTTAAACTTAATCTTCAATCCTAGAATACGATCGAAAGATTTCTTTAGTTGCTTGAAAGTAACTCGTTTACCATTTGTAAAATAATATGCACTCATTACAACTTTGACTTTAGCTCATAGATAGTGATAGATCAATATTATTTTTAAGAAATGCAACGTAATTGGTGTTTTTGGGTAACTTGAATCAGTTAATAATTTTCTCAAGATAATTTACTTTTTTCTGTATGGTCTGCTGATTTTCCCTTTGGATTATGGCTAGTAGACAGAATGACTTGTGATTGTTAGCAAATAAATAATATCTTCTTTAAAGATATATTTAAAATTAGATAGTTAGAATAACTATTTTCAAATAAGATTAGGAATCGAATGTTGATTAATTTTTATGTATTAAAGCTGATAGTTATTGAATATTTAGTGATGAGCTAGTGATACATTCAAAACTAGATAGTTAGGATTTGCTTTTTTTAAATAAGACTAGGAATTGATGTTGATTGACTTTTATGTACTAAAGTTGATAGATACAGAGTACTAGTGACATGTAAGAAAGTTTTTGTTTTATTTTAGCTCTGACACAATGGTCGGTTAGTATTGTTCTAAGATATTCGATGTAATTGATGTTTTAAGATGACTTCAATCATTTTGTAGGTTTTTAGAGGTAGATGACTTTCTTTTGTATGGTTTAATATTTTTTTTTGTGTTTTGGTAATAGCCCGTTGTTAGAAAGATGGTGGTTGTTGGTTGTTATGTGGTATTATCCACAGTGATTTATTTAAACTTAGATGGTTAGGATTGTTGAGTAATGTTAGGAACTGGACACTGATTGATTTTTTATGTATTGAAACTAATAAGAATAGAGTAGTTAGTAGTAAGTTTGTGGAGGTAAGTTCTTGTTTGATTTTAACTACAAGATAGTGGTAAATTATCGTTTCAAGGTAAGTTAGAGGAGAAAAAAAGATTGTATATGTATGTGACTTTTTTTTGGATCTAATTCTAAAAGATAATACATAGTTTGAATACAATTACAGTTAAAAGTAATTTGTAATTGAAAAAATTTTTGGCAAACAAAAGTATCAAGTAAAGATAACTTATAAGATGACATCACTAGGACATGAAGAAGAGTTTGGAGCATCAAAGTTAGGTAGCAAGTTAATGTACCTCGCAATAAATATACTCATTTGCTACATTGAGTGTGTGTATTGGATCTTAATAGTTTACGTAATGTGGCCTCCGAACATATTGCAAAAAACTATACTTGTAATAAAAAAATAATTTTTTCTAACACTCGAACTAAATCTACTGCAAGATTATATCTATGAATTTTTCAACTACATAATTTAATAAAAAAAATGCGAAATATAGATTTTGAGCCAAGTTTTCTTACTTCATTAAAAAAACTATTATGGTGTAAGCGACAAAAAAATTATGTGACA
This sequence comes from Carica papaya, assembly GCF_054855325.1. NCBI lineage: Eukaryota > Viridiplantae > Streptophyta > Magnoliopsida > Brassicales > Caricaceae > Carica > Carica papaya. Next base: position 25,471 of record NW_028277161.1, read on the forward strand.
AAGAAATTCTAACTTAAAGATTTATCACATGTTAACTTTACTTTAGATTTAGATTGGATGATTATTTTATTTTAATAATAAAATTGTCATCTTTTGATGTTTGTTCTTGATTTTAGTTGTTTTTTTTTAATTTGAAGTTTTGGTATCCAATTTTTCATGCCAAGCTATGCATATGTTACATTTAATTGCTTGGTTCTCTTCTCATTCAAATTACAATGTAGAAAAATCTTATTGATTCATAAAAGGATATATTTATTGTCCTCTTTTAATGCTTCTTACTCATGGTTCTAATTAATATTTTTTTTTATATTTCAATTTTGGTAAGCGTAGTTCCCATGAAAAATTATCTATATGTTCTATTTATTTGCTAATGGTTATTTACTCTTTTCAATTACAACATTGACGAATCTTAATTATTTACAAATTTATTTGCTCATTTTTATTTGCTTATAGTAAATTTCGAACTCAAAATATCAAGTAAATAATCATGTACCCAATATTTTGTTTATGCTCAACTAGCTAAAATAATTAGCTCTTATTATTATGTGACTCTTTAAGCAAAATTTAAAATAGTCCAGTTGTTTATCTTGTATTATTTTTTTTAATTTTTATTTTATAGATAGTATTGTTTTGTTACTTGAATGGTTTGAGCTCCTCTACATTTTTATCTTTTTCTTTTGCCTTATTTTCAATTGATAAGCAGTGGTTCATGTCTAAATTCATCATATATGAAATGTATTATTTTTTTCTAAATATGTGGTTGAGATATCTAAAAAAATTAATTAAATTAATTATCTAAAAAATTATTAAAAAATATCATAGTTAATTATTTATATTCTAACATAAATTGTTAAAATTAATTATAAAACTATGTTTATCTGCTTTAAATTTATTTATTTTTATTTTCTTTCAGAAAAAAATCATTTTTCTGTCAAATTTTTTTAATTTTTTCTATTTCCCAGTAAAATTCACTCACATTTTTTTAGAATTAATTAATAAGTGTTTATCACACATTCTTATTTATGATATTTTACTTTTTTAAAAAAAAAATTTAATTTATTATCTCTTTCTTAATAATTACAGTTTTCTATCATAAAAATATTTTAATTTTTTATAAAATATAACAAAAATTTAAAACAACACACTAAGCTTGGGCTCTGTGTAGTTTAACTTTTTTAACGCAGTCGTTGCTTTTTTCTTTTTCTTTTCTTTTTTCTTTATTTTCCCTTTAAAAGCAAACGGACCGTGCGATTAGATTAAAACCCCACAAAAGTTTTCCAATTCTCCTCTTCAGACCACCTTCTGCCTCTCTTTTACTTCCAAAAAGTTTTCAACGTTCTTTGTTTCCTGATCTCACCTTGCCCAGAGAGAAGGAGAGAGATACAAGCACAAAAGAGAGAGAGAAAAAGGGGAAAATGACAGAAACGACCAGACATGGATCTGAAACCCTCCATTCTCTTCAATGTCTAGAGGGAAATAAAAGAATATCAGAAAGAGGTAAGGAAAAAGATGATAGAAAACAAATTAGAATGGTCATCTTTCTACCATTCCATCTCTTTTTCAGTTTCTTGAGAGCAGAGAATCAAATAGAGAAAGAAAAGAAGAACAAAGAAAGAAGGAAAAAAGAAGATCGAAAAGAAGATAGATGGGTTTCTCGTAAAGACCCAACACTACTTAGTCATTCTGTTAAATTTCAATCTCTCTTGTTCGCAAGCCTTTCCCAGAGAGAAGGTGAGAAATACAAACATAACAGAGAGAGAAAAAGGGGAAAAAGACAGAAACGAGCAGACATGGATCTGAAACTCTCCATTCTCTTCAAGGGAGATCGAAAAGAAGATCGATGGGTTTCTCTTCAAGACCCAACACTACTTAGTCATTCTGTTAAATTTCAATCTCTCTCGTTCACAAGCCTTGCCCAGAGAGAAGGTGAGAAGTACGGACATAGCAGAGAGAGAAAAAGGGGAAAAAGACAGGAACGAGCAGACATGGATCTGAAACTCTCCATTCTCTTCAATGTGGAGAGGGAAAGAAAAGAATATCAGAAAGAGGTAAGGAAGAAGATGATAGAAAACAAATTAAACTGTCCTCTTTCTACCATTCTATTTCTTTTTCAGTTTATTGGGAGTAAAGAGCCAAATAGAGAAAGAAAAGAAGAGCAAAGAAAGAGGGAAGAAGAAGATCGAAAGAAGAGATGTGTCTTTCTCTTCAAAGACCCAACGGTGGCCGGAGGTATTTTTACTTATCTCTTAATATTGGTAGGTGATCATTCATGGAGTTTATTTTTATTTGGTTCTCCTTTCATGAAGTTGGCATAAGTGATTTAGTCTCTCTTAATCTGGGTTTACATAAATCTTTTTTTTTTAAAAATTTCTTTTTATAGTTTCTGTCTTCTTATTTATTTATTCTTCTTATTTAATGTTTTTAGTTTTCATAAATTTGTTTTGTTATGTGTAGTATCTGTTCTTAACTAACTAACTAATTGTTTCTTAGCATCAGTTATTTTCAACTATATCTGTAATGAGGAATAATGAATTGGTTCTCTGTCTCTCTCTGTGTTCTCTTCTCTCTTTTGTTCTCTCTGTCTGTTTCTCACTCTCTCTGCACTTCTCTCTTTGTTTGCTACATTCCAAACCCTAAAAGCCCTCTTCCTAAATTTCACACATAACATATTTCTAAATTAATTCGAGTTCTTTCTTGTTATAAACATTGCAGCAGGTTTCTTAACTGGGGAGATGTTGTTTTTCTTATTCCTTTTTACCATGATTTATAGACTTGAAATTTACTCAAAAGATAGCAGCAGTTTCTTGTTTTTTCATTTAAATATTCCAATTTAGCTTTAATAATTTTACAGACAAACAAACTATCTTCTGGAATTTGATTTAGTAGGTTCTGTTTTTTATGGAGTTTGCAAAGTTGATATTTTGGTCTCTGTTTCTAAGTACATTTGACACGTTCCTTTGAGACCCAGGTAGGTTGGGAATAGAATATTAATGCTGTGGATATTCCATAGTTATATGCTAATGTATGAATCAAATATGAACATATTACCCTTTTCCGATTGAGGGAACTTTCGAAAAGAAGAATTGTTTGATTGATTACCCTCCCAAAGTATTCAGAGTATTCGGGTTTTCTTGAAAACTAACAGCGTAAAAATGTTACAGCAATAATAAATGTATTAAAAATAAAAGCAAGAATAACGATTGGATTTGGAGCTCTATTGCATAGATGGTAATCTATAGTCTTTTTTAATTTTCTAACTTATTATTTCTTTCACAATCTAAAACTTCTTAAAAAACTATTTTATCTTGTGAACTTTCCTTTAAATATTTTCATAATTGGGAATATTGTCTAAAATGTCGCATATTTTTCATTTATGCTTTCAATTGTTGCAATATTTTCTTTTTCAGTATGATGAGATGTTCCCTTCACTATTCATTGATCATCCTGATATATTTTCTATTATATAAATATATGTCAAGGTTTATTTTGCTTTGTTATGATATGAATTTTATTTTCTATTATATATATATTTTTTCTATTTAGAATTATTTACTTAACAATATTCTTTATATTTACTTTAATATTCTTTATGTTTACTTTAATATAGGACTACCAAAGTTATTATCAATCTTAGGGAATACTTTTAAGATAAATAAGCATGTATTTTTATTTTTTTGGGTGGTTAAAATTTTTATATTTTGTTAGTATATAATTCTTTAGGCAAAAAGTTTAAAATAGTTTCACTTGTATTTTATTTTCTTTTATTAGTAGCACTCTTTTATACGTGGATTATGAGGTATCCGTGGAATAAGAGATATGTTTTCATTTTTTTATCATATTTTTCAATTTAGTTTTGCTTGTCTTAAACCTAATTTATTTTTCAAAATTTTCTGATGGAGTTGGAGAGAGTTACAATGTTATCTATTTCTGCATCATCTATCACATTAAGTTTTAAAAAGTTTTTTATTTGGAGAACAAGGATCACTTTAGTGGAAAAGAAGATTTGGAGTTCGATTTGATGGAAGATACTGGTGATAGCAGGAACTTATCTTCTTCGGTTGCAGGAGTACTTGGTCAGTGATTTTTTTTGTTTCTTTAATATTTCTAATAAGGTTGCATTTACTAAATTGGTAATCAGGATAGTACTTGTCTATTATGCAGTGGTTTGGTACTCTGGGCTGCTTTGTTGCATGAGGTATCTCTTTCCTCTTGTCTTTTACATTATATTTACTGCGTTTTGGTATGTTTGTCTTGTTTCTCGCGTCGCTGACAAAAGGAAGAAAGTCCTTATCATTCTTCAAAATTGTGCTGTAAGTGATGAAAATTCAATTTTTATTTTAATAATTTTGCATAATTACTTATAGCAAACCTGCGAATACTGGCTCTCTTGCTTACGCTGGCAGGTTCTCGGTATAGCCTGTGGTGTGCTTTACGGTCTGTGAGCGAAAGAGGGAGAGTGAGTACGACGAAGAAGAGAACCAGAGCGACAGAGGAAGCGAGTTCGTATGAAATTTTACCTCATGATTTTATTATCTAATTAATCAATTATTTTTATTTTTTTACTAACTAATCAAACAATAATTTTTAAATTATGCTACCATAACTTAGTTGAAGGATGTATTTGAACACTAAAAACCTACATGATTCTAGATCGATATGAACAATGTAAAGCAAATAAATTATAATTAAAAACCAAAATTGGAATAAAAATACAAACAAACTCAAATACAGTTACAAATTCAAGTACACTGAAAAAAAATCCAATTGATTTTTTTACAATTCCAAACAAATGAAACAAATAACTAACTCGAATGAAATTACAACAAACTAAAACAACAAATTTCAACAACAAGTAGGTGCTAAAAGTCTAATATATTTGCAACAAACTCAAATATAATAACATACTCAAGTAAACCAAAACAAAAATTATATTTAGCTCTTCAACTTTTCCAGCAAATGAACATCTCAAACACAATAACGACAAACTACAACAAACAAATTATAACTACTCTTACAAACTAACTCAAATACAATTACCAAGTCAAGTAAATCAAAACAAAAATTATATTTAGCTCTTCAATTTGTCCAGCAAAAAACTTCTCAAAAATAATGACCAACTGCAACAAACAAATTACAACTACCTTTATAAACAAACAAATTACAACTACCCTTATAAACTAACTCAAATACAATTACCAAGTCAAGTAAACCAAAACAAAAATTACATTTAGCTCTTCAACTTACCTAGCAAAAAACATCTCAAAAATAATAACGATAAACTGAAACAAACAAATTACAATTACCCTTACAAACTGACAAAGAAAAAAAGTAAACCCAAGTATTTGCCCTGAAAACGAGTATCTCATTTTTAACATTTGCATAAGTTGAAATAATTATAAATTGAAATAATTTAGCATTAGTTACGCAGTGAATTTCTTTATGTGTACATTAACATAGCAATACTTTGCGCTGTTTTCAATATTGCGTAGAGGACAACAAAATTGTTCCCTTTTTATGTTTGTTCTTCTTGATTTTGTCGGTTTTTTTTTTAATTTGAAGTTTTGATATCCGTTCTTCTATGCCAAGCTGTGCATATGTTATATTTAATTGCTATTGGTTCTCTTCTGATTTGAATTACAACGTAAAAGAGTCTTCATCATATATGAATTGATATGCTCACTTTTGTTTATTTGTTGTAGATTTCAAACGTCAAAAAAGCAGGTAAATAAACACTTATTCGATATTATTTTTTGTCTTCAACTAGTTTAAAAATTATTATGAAGATCTTTAAGCAAAAAGTTAAAGAGAGTCCAATTATATATTATCTCTGTTTTGTTCTCTCTTTTGTGGATAACACTGCTGGAGAAATGTTGGGTTTTAAGATAATCGTGGAATAAAAGGTTTATTTTCGTTTACTTGTGACATATGTTTTATTTTCTGTTATATTTATATTTTTTTCTGTTTAAGGTTATTTACTTGGCAATATTCTTTTTGTTTACTTTAATATAGAACTACCGAAGGTTATTACCAATCTTAAGGAGCACTTTTAAGGTAAGTAAATAAGCATGTGTTTTTATCTTCTAAGGTAGCTAAAATTTTCATACTTTGTTAGTGTGTAACTCTTTAGGCAAAAAGTTTAAGATGGTTCAGGCGTGTCACTTGTGTTTTGTTTTCTCTTTTTGATACCACTTTTTTAAACGTGGATTATGAGGTATCCGATGAATTCTGAGGTTTGTTTTCCTTCTTTTATCATATTTTTTTGTTTTATTTTATTTTTTTATTAGCTTAATTTTTTTTTAAATTTTTTTTGATGGAGTTGAAGAGAGTTACAATGCTAACTATTTCTGCATCATCTACCACATTAAATTTCAAAAAAGTTTCCGGACGAAGCTCAACAAAGAGATCTACTGCATGGTCATTTTAGTGGAAAAGAAGGTCTGTGATTCGATTTTATAGCAAATACCGGTGATGGCGGGAACTCGTCTTCATCGGTTGCAGTGGCATTTGGTCAGCAGTCTCTTTTGATTCTTCAGTGTTTCTAATGAGGTTGCATTTACTGAAATGGTACTCAGGACATTAGAGCTGGTCTATACAGTGTTAGGTACTAAGAGCTGCTGTGTTTTGTGAGGTATCTCTTTCTTCTTGTCTTTCACATTATATTTATTGAGTTTTGGTATACTTGACTTGTTTCTCGCGTCGCTGGCAAGAGGACGGAGGTCCTGACCATTCTTCAAAATTGTGCTGTAAGTGATGAAAATTCAAATATCATTTTAATGATTTTGCATATTTACTGGTTGTAGCAAATCTGCGAATACGTGCTCTCTCGCTTATGCTAGCAGGTACTCTGTACAGCTTGTAGCGTGTTTTACGGTCTGTGAGCGACAAAAAGAGGGAGAGTTAGGTACGAAGAAGAGAACCAGAGTGGTAGAGGAAGAGAGTGCGTATGAAATTTTACCTCATTATTTATTATTTGATTCGTCAACTATTTTTATTGTTTTACTAACTAATCAAACAATAATTTTTAATTTATACTACCATAACTTAGTCGAATGATAGATTTGAAACCTAAAAACCTACGTCACGCTAGATCAATATGAACAAAGTAAAGCAAACAAATTATGATTAGAAACTAAAATTTGAATAAAAATGCAAACAAACTCAATACAATTACAAATCCAAGTATACTAAAAAAAAATTCAATTGATTTTTTTTTTGCAATTCCAAACAAATGAAGCAAACAACTAACTCGAGTGAAATTACAACAAACTAAAACAACAAATTTCAACAACTAGGTGCTGAAATTCTAATACAATTACAAACTCAAGTAAACCAAAATAAAAATAACACTTAGCTCTTCAACTTTCCCAGCAAACAAACATCTCAAACACAATAACGAGAAACTACAATAAACAAATTATAACTACCCTTAAAAACAAACTCAAATACAGGTAAACCAAAACAAAAATTACATTTATCTCTTCAACTTTTCCAGCAAACAAAATCTCAAACACAAAAACGACAAACTACAACAAACAAATTACGACTATCCTTACAAACTGATAAGGAAAAAGAGTAAACTCCAAGTATCTGCCCAAAAACAAGTATGTCGGTTCTAACATTTGCATGAGTTGAAATAACCATAAATTGAAAAAGTTTAGCATTATTTCTTTGTGTACATTAACATGACAATGCTTGAGGCTGTTTTCAATATTGTGCAGAGAACAACAAAATTGTTCTCTTTATGTGTCTGTTTTTCTTGATTTTGTCGCTTTTTTTTCTAATTTAAATTTTTTATATCCGTTGTTCTATGCCAAGTTGTGCATATGTTACATTTAACTGCTATTGGTTCTCTTCTGATTTGAATTAGAACGTAAAAGAGTCTTGACCGTATATAAATTGATATGCTCACTTTTGTTTATTTGTTGTAGATTTCAAACGTAAAAAATAAGGTAAATAAACACGTATTCAATATAATCTTTTGTCTTTAACTAGTTAAAATTTTCTTTCTTTGTTATTATGAAGATCTTTAGACAAAAAGTTAAAGAGAGTCCAATTATATATGATCTATGTTTTTGTTCTCTTTTGTGAGTAACACTGCTGGAGAAATGTTGGGTTATGAGATAGTCGCGGAACAAAAGGTTTGTTTTCGTTTGCTTGTGACATATATTTTATTTTCTATTATATTTATATTTTTTTCTATTTAGGATTATTTACTTAGCAATATTTTTCGATTTACTTTAATATAGGACTACCGAAGGTTATTATCAATCCTGGGGAGCACTTTTAAGGTAAATACAGATGTGTTTTTATCTTTTTAGGTAGCTAAAATTTTTTACATTTTGTTAGCGTGTAACTCTTTAGGCAAAAAGTTTAAGATGGTCCAGGCGTGTCACTTGTGTTTTTTTTTTCTTTTTGATACCATTGTTTTAAATGCGGATTATGAGGTATTTGATGAATAAGAGGTTTCTCTTCCTTTTTTATCATATTTTTCTTTTTTATATTGTTTTTTTATTAGCTTAATTATTTTAAATTTTTTTTGATGGAGTTGGAGAGAGTTACAACGCTAACTATTTCTACATCATCTATCACATTAAATTTTAAAAAAAAATTCAGACGAAGCTCAACTCCATCTACTGCATGGTCATTTTAGTGGAAAAGAAGGTATGTGGTTCGATTTGATAGCAAATACTGGTGATGGTGGGAACTCGTCTTCATCGGTTGCAGTGGCATTTGGTCAGCAGTCTCTTTTGATTCTTCAGTGTTTCTAATGAGGTTGCATTTACTGAAATGGTACTCAGGACATTGGAGCTGGTCGATACAGTGGTTAGGTACTAAGAGCTACTGTGTTTTGTGAGGTATCTCTTTCTTCTTGTCTTTCACATTATATTTATTGAGTTTTGGTATACTTGACTTGTTTCTCGCGTCGCTGGCAAGAGGACGGAGGTCCTGACCATTCTTCAAAATTGTGCTGTAAGTGATAAAAATTCAAATTTTATTTTAATGATTTTGCATATTTACTGGTTGTAGCAAATCTGCGAATACCTGCTCTCTCGCTTATGCTAGCAGGTACTCTGTACAGCTTGTTGCGTGTTTTACGGTCTGTGAGCGACAAAAAGAGGGAGAGTTAGGTACGAAGAAGAGAACCAGAGTGGTAGAGGAAGAGAGTGCGTATGAAATTTTACCTCATTATTTATTATTTGATTCGTCAACTATTTTTATTGTTTTACTAACTAATCAAACAATAATTTTTAATTTATACTACCATGACTTAGTTGAATGATAGATTTGAAACTTAAAAACCTACGTCACGCTAGATCAATATGAACAAAGTAAAGAAAACAAATTATGATTAGAAACTGAAATTTGAATAAAAATGCAAACAAACTCAATACAATTACAAATCCAAGTATACTAAAAAAAAAAATTCAAAATTCCAAACAAATGAAGCAAACAACTAACTCGAGTAAAATTACAACAAACTAAAACAACAAATTTCAACAACTAGGTGCTGAAATTCTAATACAATTACAAACTCAAGTAAACCAAAATAAAAATAACACTTAGCTCTTCAACTTTCCCAGCAAACAAACATCTCAAACACAATAACGAGAAACTACGACAAACAAATTATAACTACCCTTAAAAACAAACTCAAATACAAGTAAACCAAAACAAAAATTACATTTACCTCTTCAACTTTTCCAGCAAACAAACATCTCAAACACAAAAACGACAAACTACAACAAACAAATTACGACTATCCTTACAAACTGATAAGGAAAAAGAGTAAACTCCAAGTATCTGCCCATAAACAAGTATGTCGGTTCTAACATTTGCATGAGTTGAAATGACCATAAATTGAAAAAGTTTAGCATTATTTCTTTGTGTACATTAACATGGCAATGCTTGAGGCTGTTTTCAATATTGTGCAGAGAACAACAAAATTGTTCTCTTTATGTGTCTGTTTTTCTTGATTTTGTCGCTTTTTTTTCTAATTTAAATTTTTTATATCCGTTGTTCTATGCCAAGCTGTGCATATGTTACATTTAACTGCTATTGGTTCTCTTCTGATTTGAATTAGAACGTAAAAGAGTCTTGACCGTATATAAATTGATATGCTCACTTTTGTTTATTTGTTGTAGATTTCAAACGTCAAAAATATGGTAAATAAACACGTATTCAATATTATCTTTTGTTTTTAATTAGTTAAAATTTTCTTTCTTTGTTATTATGAAGATCTTTAGGCAAAAAGTTAAAGAGAGTCCAATTATATATGATTTCCGTTTTGTTCTCTTTTGTGGGTAACACTTCTGGAGAAATGTTGTGTTCAGAGATAGTCGCGGAACAAAAGGTTTATTTTCGTTTGCTTTTGTGACATATGTTTTATTTTCTATTATATTTATATTTTTTTCTATCTAGCATTATTTACTTAGTAATATTCTTTTTCTTTACTTTAATATAGGACTACAGAAGGTTATTACCAATCTTGGGGAGCACTTTTAAGGTAAATAAGTATGTGTTTTTTATCTTTTTAGGTAGCTAAATTTTTTACATTTTGTTAGCGTATAACTCTTTAGGAAAAAAGTTTAAGATGGTCCAGGCGTGTCATTTGTGTTTTGTTTTCTCTTTTTTATACCACTTTTTTAAACGTGGATTATGAGGTATCTGAGAAATAAAAGGTTTGTCTTCCTTCTTTTATCATATTTTTCTGTTTTATTTTATTTTTTTTGTTAGCTTAATTTTTTTAAAACTTTTTTTGATGGAGTTGGAGAGAGTTACAACACTAACTGTTTGTGCATCATCTATCACATTAAATTTTAAAAAGTTTCCAGACGAAGCTTAACAAGGAGATCTACTGCATGGTCATTTTAGTGGAAAAGAAGGTCTGTGGTCGATTTGATAGCAAATATTGGTGATGGCGGGAACTCGTCTTCATCGGTTGCAGTAGCATTTGGTCAGCAGTCTCTTTTGATTCTTCAGTATTTCTAATGAGGTTGCATTTACTGAAATGGTACTCATGATATTGGAGCTGGTCTATACAGTGGTTAGGTACTAAGAGCTGCTGTGTTTTATGACGTATCTTTTTCTTCTTGTCTTTCACATTATATTTCTTGAGCTTTGGTATGCTTGTCTTGTTTCTCGCGTCGCTGGCAAGAGGACGGAGGTCTTGACCATTCTTCAAAATTGTGCTGTAAGTGATGAAAATTCAAATTTCATTTTAATGATTTTGCATGTTTACTGGTTGTAGCAAACCTGAGAATACTTGCTCTCTTGCTTACGCTGGCAGGTACTCTGTATAGCTTGTTGCGTGTTTTACGGTCTGTGAGCGACAAAAAGAGGGAGAGTATGCACGAAGAAGAGAACCAGAGCGGCAGAGGAAGAGAGTTCGTATGAAATTTTACCTCATTATTTATTATTTGATTCGTCAACTATTTCTTTTGTTTTACTAACTAATCAAGCAATAATTTTTAATTTATGCTACCATAACTTAGTCGAATGATAGATTTGAAACCTAAAAACCTACGTCACGCTAGACCGATATGAACAAAGTAAAGAAAACAAATTATGATTAGAAACTGAAATTCGAATAAAAATGCAAACAAACTCGAATACAATCACAAATTCAAGTATACTGAAAGAAAAATTCAATTATTTTTTTTTTTAGCAATTTCAAACAAACGAAACAAACAACTAACCCGAGTGAAATTACAACAGACTAAAACAACAAATTTCAACAACAATTACGTGCTGAAATTCTAATACGATTACAAACTCAAGTAAACCAAAACAAAAATACTACTTAGCTCTTCAACTTTCTCAGCAAATAAACATCTCAAACACAATAACGAGAAATTACAACAAACAAATTACAACTACCCTTAAAAACAAACTCAAATATAAGTAAACCGAAACAAAAATTATATTTAGCTCTTCAACTTTTCCAGCAAACAAACATCTCAAATACAAAAATCACAAACTACAACAAACAAATTACGACTACCCTTACAAACTGATAAAGAAAAAAGTAAACCCCAAGTATCTGCCCATAAGCAAATATGTCGGTTCTAACATTTGCATGAGTTGAAATGACCATAAATTGAAAAAGTTTAGCACTATTTCTCTGTGTACATTAACATGGCAATGCTTGAGGCTGTTTTCAATATTGTGCAGAGGACAACAAAATTGTTCTCTTTTTATGTATGTTCTTCTTGATTTTGTCGCGTTTTTTTTTTTTCTAATTTGAAGTTTTGATATCCGTTGTTCCATGCCAAGTGGTGCATATATTACATTTAATTGCTATTGGTTCTCTTCTGATTTGAATTACAAGGTAAAAGAGTCGACCGTATATAAATTGATATGCTCACTTTTGTTTATTTGTTGTAGATTTCAAACGTCAAAAATAAGGTAAATAAACACGTATTCAATATTATCTTTTGTCTTTAATTAATTAAAATTTTCTTTCTTTGTTATTATGAAGATCTTTAGGCAAAAAGTTAAAGAGAGTCCAACTATATATTATTTCCGTTTTGTTCTCTTTTGTGGGTAACATTTCTGGAGAAATGTTGGGTTCTGAGATAGTCGCGTAACAAAAGGTTTATTTTCGTTTGCTTGTAAGACATGTTTTATTTTCTATTATATTTATATTTTTTTCTATTTAGCATTATTTACTTAGTAATATTCTTTTTCTTTACTTTAATATAGGACTACAGAAGGTTATTACCAATCTTGAGGAGTACTTTTAAGGGAAATAAGTATGTGTTTTTTATCTCTTTAGGTAGCAAAAATTTTTTACATTTTGTTAGCGTGTAACTCTTTGGGCAAAAAGTTTAAGATGGTCCAGGCGTGTCACTTGTGTTTTGTTTTCTTTTTTTGATACCACTCTTTTAAACGTGGATTATGAGGTATCCAGGGAATAAGAGGTTTGTCTTCCTTCTTTTATCATATTTTTCTGTTTTATTTTATTTTTTTATTAGCTTAATTTTTTTAAAACTTTTTTTTAATGGAGTTGGAGAGAGTTACAACGCTAACTGTTTGTGCATCATCTATCACATTAAATTTTAAAAAGTTTCCGGACAAAGCTCAACAAGGAGATCTACTGCATGGTCATTTTAGTGGAAAAGAAGGTCTGTGGTTCGATTTAATAGCAAATACTGGTGATGGCGGGAACTCGTCTTCATCGGTTGCAGTAGCATAATGTCAGCAGTCTCTTTTGATTCTTCAGTGTTTCCAATGAGATTGCATTTACTGAAATGGTACTCAGGATATTGGAGCTGGTCTATATAGTGGTTAGGTACTAAGAGCTGTTGTGTTTTATGACGTATCTCTTTCTTCTTGTCTTTCACATTATATTTCTTGAGCTTTGGTATGCTTGTCTTGTTTTTCACGTCGCTGGCAAGAGGACGGAGGTCCTGACCATTCTTCAAAATTGTGTTGTAAGTGATGAAAATTCAAATTTCATTTTAATGATTTTGTATATTTACTGGTTGTAGCAAACTGCGAATAATTGCTCTCTTGCTTACGCTGACAAGTACTCTGTATAGCTTGTTGCGTGTTTTACGGTCTGTGAGCGATAAAAAGAGGGAGAATATGCACAAAGAAGAGAACCAGAGCGGCAGAGGAAGAGAGTTCGTATGAAATTTTACCTCATTATTTATTATTTGATTCGTCAACTATTTCTATTGTTTTACTAACTAATCAAGCAATAATTTTTAATTTATGCTACCATAACTTAGTCGAATGATAGATTTGAAACCTAAAAACCTATGTCACGCTAGACCGATATGAACAAAGCAAAGAAAACAAATTATGATTAAAAACTAAAATTCGAATAAAAATGCAAACAAACTTAAATACAATCACAAATCCAAGTATAGTGAAAGAAAAATTCAATTGATTTTTCTTTTGCAATTCCAAACAAATGAAACAAACAACTAACCCGAGTGAAATTACAACAGACTAAAACAACAAATTTCAACAACAACTACGTGCTGAAATTCTAATACGATTACAAACTCAAGTAAACCAAAACAAAAATAATACTTAGCTCTTCAACTTTTCCAGCAAACAAACATCTCAAACACAATAACGAGAAACTGTAATAAAAAAATTACAACTACCCTTAAAAACAAACTCAAATACAAGTAAACCGAAACAAAAATTACATTTAGCTCTTCAACTTTTTCAGCAAACAAACATCTCAAACACAAAAACGACAAACTACAACAAACAAATTACGACTACCCTTACAAACTGATAAGGAAAAAGAGTAAACCCCAAGTATCTGTCCATAAGCAAATATGTCGGTTCTAACATTTGCATGAGTTGAAATGATCATAAATTGAAGAAATTTAGCACTATTTCTCTGTGTACATTAACATGGCAATGCTTGAGGCTGTTTTCAATATTGTGCAGATGACAACAAAATTGTTCTCTTTTTATGTATGTTCTTCTTGATTTTGTCGCTTTTTTTTTTTCTAATTTGAAGTTTTGATATCCGTTGTTCCATGCTAAGCGGTGCATATGTTATTTTTTTAAATTTTTGCTGGAGTTGGAGGGAGTTACAACGTTATTTATCTCTGCATCATCTATCATATTAGGTTTTAAAAAATTTCAAGGTGGAGCTCAACAAAGAGATCTTCTCTATGATTATTATAGTGGAAAAGTAGATTTGTGGTTTGATTTCATGGTAGATACTGGTGATGGTGGGAATTCGTCTTCTTCGATTGCACGACTACTTAGTCAGTGGTTTCTATTGTTTCTTCAATGTTTCTAACCAGGTTGTATTTTTTGAATTAGCAATCAGAAAATTTGAGCTGGTCTATACAGTGGTTTGGTATTATGAGTTGATGTGTTTTATGAGAAATTGGTGAATAAACTATTTGATTTCCTTCTTATGATATAAATTTTATTTTTTAATACGTGTTTTTCAGTTTTATTTCACTTTTTCTATCCCATTATAGTATTTTCTTTTAATTTTTTGATGTAATATGAGAGAGTTAGGGTGGTATCTCTTTTTACCATCGATCACATTAGGTTTTGGAAGATTTTAATATTATCCTACATTAAGATTATTGAACCATAGATTTATAAGAGTGCGATTACAATTAAAAAATAATAATTTAGGAGTCAACAAATTTAACACGAAATCTTCTAAAACATTATGCAAACAAATCTAAACACAAAAAGAAAAAACCAAAACTTACATCAAACTAGATCGATATGAACAAACCAAATCAAACAAATTACAATTAGAAACTGAAATTAGAATACAATTCCAAACCCACTTAATACAACTGGAAATCTAAATAACCTAAAAGAATGATCCAATTCAATTTTTTATCATTCCAAACAAATAAACACACAACCAACATGAGTGAAATTACGACAAATTAAAGCAAACAAATTTCAACGAAGACTACGTACTCCAAAATCTAAATATATTACAAATAAACTCAAATACAGATATAAAACTCAAGTAAGTTGAAACAAAAATAATATTTAACTCTTCAACTTTCCTAACAAAGAAACACCTCAAACGCAATAACGAAAAACTGCGACAGACTAACAAAAACTACAATTAAAAACCAACGAAAACCACAAATATCAGCCCACAAAAAGCATATGGCATTTTTAACATTGGGAAGAACAAGATAAGTAGTATTATGTTTGCATGAGTTGAAATAACTATAAATTAAAAAAAATTAGCGTAAAGTCTTTTTTAATGTTGAGCAGAGGAAAATAAAATTCTCCTCTTTCAGTGTTTGTTCTTGTTTATTTTAGTCGTTTTCTTTTCATTTTAAGTTTTGATATCCATTGTTCAACGCAAAACTATGCATATGCTATACATGATTTTTAACTGCTTTGTTTCATTTGAATTATAACGTAGAAAAATCATGGTTATTCGTAAATGTATATGCTCACTTTTGTTTAGTTTTTGTAGATTTCAAATGATGAAAATCAGGTATATTGTCTCGCGTTCAATATTTATTTTTTTCTTTAGCTTGTTAAAATATTAATATTTATTTATTATGCAACTCTTTAGACATAAAATTAAGGAAAGCACATTCGTATTATTTGTATTTGTATTTCGTTTTTTTTAACAAGTGACACTGTTGGAGACATGTTAGGTTATAAGATATCCATAAATTGAAAGTTTTTTTTTTCTTGGCTTTGAAATAAATTTTATTTCACATTACGTTTTTTTTTTTTTTTTTGTTTAGCGTTATGTGCTCAGTGAATTTCTCTTTTTTACTTTAACATAGCACTAGTTTAGGTCATTATGAATATTATGGAGATTGTTCTCTTTTAATGCTTTTTACTCGAGGTTAGAGTTGATTTTTTTTTTATTTTTCAATTTTGCTACACGTAGTTCCCATGAAAAATTATCCATATGTTCAATTTATTTGCTAATGGTTATTTACTCTTTTGAATTACAACACTGACGAATCTTAGTTAATTTACAAATTGATTTACTCACTTCTATTTACTTATTGTAGATTTTGAACTCCGAGGATCAGGTAAATAAACATGTACATAATATTTTATTTTTGCTCAGCTAGCTAAAATAATTAGCTTTTGTTACTATGTAAATCTTTAGGCAAAAAAATTAAAATTGTCCAATTGTCTTACCTGCATTTTGTTTTCTTTTATAGATAGTACTGTTTTGTTAGTTAACTATTTTGTTACCTTACATTTTCATCTTTTTCTTTTGCCCCATTTTTAAATGACATTCAGTGGTTTATGTCCAGATTCATCATATGTAGCGGAGAGGTCAACAAGGTGAGTGATGATTTATGGCTCAAATTTAATGGGTAATATGTTGTTGATTATAAAATGTTTGCAAGATTGTTAACATAGTTGCACTTGTTTTGTCCAAAGTGAAGATTATAATGCTTGGCCATTTATTTCGATGTGCCTTTATTGCCTTCATTGGTGTTTCTTACGTTTTTTATGCTTGTTATTTCATTTCTTCTTTTGATATTCTGTTTCGGAATTCTTTTTTTTTTCTTTGAAATTTGAGGAGTGGGATGGGATTGCATTAAGAAATAATATCAAATAGTATCTTTATATTATCAGCATTTCACATTAAATGCATTAATATTTGGTTTTTAAACTCTAGAAATGAGGTAAATAAACATGTGTTTTTCCTCAACTAGCTATGACCTTTATACTTTGTTACCATGAACTCTTTAGACAAAGTTTAAAATAGTCAAGTCGATACTTTTTCTTTGTTTTGTTTTTTTTAATAGGCAGCACTTTGGTATATATGTCAGTTATGAAGTATTCATGGAATAAAAGGTTTAATTTCCTTCTTTTATAACATAAATTTTATTTTTCATTATATATTTTTCTATTTAGTTTCACTTTCTCTCAACCTAATTTTTTTAAAAAAAATTTGATGGAGTTGGAGAGAGTTAGGGGGTGTTATCTCTCTCCCGATCATCTATCACATTAAGTTTTAAAAAAATTTAAAATTATGCTACTATAACTTAGTTGAATGTTGGATTTGAACACTAAAACACAAAAAAAGAAAACCTATATCACGCTAGATTGATATGAACAATGCAAAGCAAACAAATTGTAATTAGAAACTGAAATTAGAATAAAATTACAAATCAACTTAAATACAATTACAAAGCCAAGTTTACTGAAAGAAAAACCCAATTGAATTTTTTTGCAATTCGAAACAAATAAAATAAACAACTAACTCAGTGAAATTACCACAAAATAAAACAACAAATTTCAACAACTACGCGCTGAAATTCTAATATAATTACAAACAAAATCAAATACAATTACAAACTCAAGTAAACTAAAATAAAAATTACAATTAGCTCTTCAACTTTTTCAGCAAACAAACATATCAAATACAAAAACGATAAACTACAACAAATGAATTACAACTACCCCTACAAACTGACAATGAAAAAGAGAAAACCCAAAATATCAGCCTATAAAATGAATATGTTATTTTTAACATTTACAAGAGTTGAAATGATTATAAATTGAAAAAATTTAGCATTATTTGCTCATTGAATTTCTCTCTGTGTACGTTAACATTGCAATACTTGATTTTTTTTTTGAAGTTATGCTGGGGACAATAAAATTGTCCTCTTTTAATATTTGTTCTTCTTGATTAGTCCTGCTTTTTTTTTTTAATTTGAAGTTTTGATATCCATTGTTCCATTTTAAGCTATGCATATGTTACATTTACATGTTATTGGTTCTCTCCTTATTTGAATTATAACGTAAAAAGTCTTGGTTATTTATAAATTGATATGCTCACTTTTTTTTTAGTTGTTGTAGATTTCAAATGCCAAAAATAAGGTAAAGAAACACGTATTCAATATTATATATTTTTTTCAACTAATTAAAATTTTCTTATTTTGTTATTATGAAGATCTTTAATCAAAAAGTTAAAAAGATTTCAATCATATATTATCTCTGTTTTGTTCTCTTTTGTAAATAACATTTATGGAGACATGTTAAATTATGAGATATTCGTGTAATAAAATGTTTATTTCCTTTGCTTATGACATAAGTTATCTTCTAGTATATGTACTTTTTTTTAAGGATTATTTACTTAACAATATTCTTTTTGTTTACTTTAGTATAGGACTACTGACGGTTACTGTCAATCTTAGGAAGCATTGTTTGTGGTAAATAAGCATGTGTTTTAAATTTTTTAGGCAGATAAAATTTTTATATTTTGTTATTATGCAACTCTTTAGGCAAAAACTTTAAGATGGTTCAAACATGTCACTTGTGTTTTGTTCTCTTTTGTTGGTAGCACTATTTGAGACGTGGATTATGAAATATCCATGGAATAAAAGGTTTGTCTTCCTTCTTTTATTATATTTTTTAGCATTTACTCTTCAGTTTATTTTTCAAAATACTTGAGACATGGATTATGAGGTATCTGCGGAAAAGGTTTGTCTTCCTTCTTTTATCATTTTTTTTTTGTTTAGTTTTTCTTTTTTTTTTGCCTCATTTTTTTAAAAAAAAATTTGATAAAGTTGGAGGGAGTTACAACACTATCTATCTCTTCATCATCTATCACATTAGGTTTTTAAAAGTTTTAAAATAGAGCTCAACAAGGAGATCTTCTCTATGATCATTCTAGGGAAAAAGAAGATATGTGGTTCGATTTCATGACAAATACTGGTGATGGTGGAACCTCGTCTTCTTTGATTGCACGATTACTTGGTTAGCGGTTTCTATTGTTTCTTCAATGTTTCTACTAAGGTTGCATTTACTGAATTGGTAATCAGAAAATTGGAGCTGGTCTATACTGTGGTTTGTTACTATGAGCTACTGTGTTTTATGAGGTATTCGTAAATAAATAGTTTGATTTCTTTCTCTTATGATATAAATTTTATATTGTAATATATATTTTTCAGTTTGATTGCACTTTTTTTATCCCTTTATAGTTTTTTCTTTTAATTTTTTGATGGAGTCCGAGAGAGTTAGGGCTTATCTCTCTATACCATGATCACATTAGGTTTTAGAAGATTTTAATATTATTCTACTTTAAGATAGTTGAACCATAAATTTATAGGAGTGCGTTTATAATTAACAAAAATAATTTAGGAGTCAACAAATTTAACCCAAAATCTCCTAAAATTTTAACCAAACAAATTTAAACACAAAAAAGAACCAAAACAAACAAATTACAATTAGAGACTGAATAGAGAATACAATTCCAAACCCATTCAAGTACCACTAGAAATCCAAATAACCCAAAAGAATGATCCAATTCAATTTTTTATCATTCTAAACAAGTAAACACATAAACGACACGCTTGAATTTACGACAAATTAAACCAAACAAATTTCATAGACCACTACGTACTACAAAATTCAAATACATTTACAAATTAACTCAAATACAATTACAAATTCAAGTAAGCTAAAACAAAATTCACATTTAACTTTTCAACTTTCCCAACAAAGAAGCACCTCAAACGTGATAACGAAAAATTGCGACAAACGAACTAAAACTACAATTAAAAACCGACGAAAACCACAAATATCAGCCCACAAAAAGCATGTCATTTTTAACATTGGGAATAACAAGAGAAGCAGTATTATGTTTGCATAAGCTGAAATGACTATAAATTAAAAAAATTAGCATGAGGTCTTTTTTAATGTTAAGGGAAAAATAAAATTCTTCTCTTTCAGTGTTTGTTCTTCTTGATTTTAGTCATTTTTTTTTTCATTTTAATTTTTGAGTTCCGTTGTTCAATGCAAAACTATGCATATGCTACATATTATTTTTAATGGCTCTTTTTCATTTGAATTATAACGTAGAAAAATTATGGATTTTTTATAAATTGATATGTTCATTTTTGTTTAATTTTGACAGATCTCAAATGCCCAAAATCGGGTATATAATTTTGCATTCAATATTTATTTTTTTCTTTAGCTTGTTAAAATATTGATATTTCGTTTCTATAAAACTCTTTAGACATAAAAATAAGAAAAACACATTCGTATTAGTGATATATTTTTTTTAACAGATAACACTGTTGGAGACATGTTAGATTATAAAATATTTGTTAATTGAAAGGTTTTTTTTTTCTTTACTTATGACATAAAGTTTATTTAACATTACGTTTTTTTTGTTTAGTGTTATGTGCTCAGCGAATTTCTCTTTATTTATTTTAACACAGCACAAGTTTAGTTTATTATCAATCTTAAGGAGGTTGTTCTCTTTGAATGCTTGTTACTCATGGTTTTAGTTGATTTTTTTCTTTTATTTTTCAATTTTGGTACATTTAATTCCCGTGAAAAATTATTTATATATTCTATTTATTTGCTAATAGTTATTTACTCCTTTGAATTATAACATTGATGAATCTTGATTATTTACAAATTGATTTACTCACTTTTATTTGCTTATTGTAGATTTTGAACTCCAAAAATCAAGTAAATAATCATGTACCCAATATTTTATTTTTGCTCAGCTAACTAAAATAATTAGCTCTTGTTATTATGTGACTCTTTAGGCAAAAAATTTAAAATGGTCCAGTTGTCTGTCTTGCATTTTCTTTTCTTTTATAGATAGTATTATTTTGTTATTTGAGTGGTCTGAACTCCTCTACATTTCATCTTTTTCTTGTACCCTATTTTTAATTGGCATACAATAGTTTATGTTCAGATTCATCATATGAAATTTCTCCCAGCTACTCATTATGGGCCATATTTTTTGTCTTCACATTGCAAGTTATATAGTGGAGAGGTCAACAGTTTGAGTGATGATTTCTGGCTCAAATTTTATGGGTAATATGTTGTTGATTATAAAATGTTTGCAAGATTGTTAACATATATGCACTTGTTTTGTCCAAGGTGTAGATTATAATGCTTGGCCATTTATTTCAATTTGTCTCTACTGCCTTCATTGGTGTTTCTTACATTTTTTATGCTTCGTTATTTCATTTCTTCTTCTGATGTTCTGTTTCTGGATTTCTTTTTTTCTCTTAAATTTGGGGGAGTGGGGTGGGGATTGCATTAAGAAATAATATCCAATAGTATCTATATATTATTAGCATTTCACATTAGATGCATTAATATTTGGTTTTTAAACCCTAGAAATAAGGTAAATAATGTTTCCTCAACTAGCTAAAACTTCTATACTTTATTACTATGTAACTCTTTAGACAAAAAGTTTAAGATGGTCAAGTCGTTACTTTTTTTTTTTTATAGGTAGCATTTGATAGATATGTCAATTATGGAGTATTAATCATGGAATAAAAGGTTTGACTTCCTTCCACTTTCTCTCGACCTAATTTGTTTTAAAAAAATTTATTGGAGTTGGAGAGAGTTATGGCGTTATCTCTCTTCCCATCATCTATCACATTAAGTTTTAAAAAAAATTAAAATTATGCAACTATAACTTAGTTGAATGTTGAATTTGAACACTAAAACTCAAAAAAAAAAAAAACCTACATCACACTAAATCGATATGAACAAAGCAAAGCAAACAAATTGTAATTAAAAACTGAAATTGGAATAAAATTACAAATCAACTCAAATACAATTAAAAAGCCAAGTATACTGAAAGAAAATTCCAATTGAATTTTTTTGCAATTCCAAACAAATAAAACAAACAACTGACTAGAGTGAAATTACCACAAAGTTGAATAACAAATTTCAACAACTACGTACTGGAATTATAATATAATTACAAACAAACTCAAATATAATTACAAATTCAAGTAAACTAAAACAAAAATTACATTTGGTTCTTTAACTTTCCCAGCAAAAAAATATCTCAAATACAAAAACGACAAACTACAATAAGGAATTATAACTACCCTTACAAATTGATAAGAAAAAAGAGTAAAGATCAAGTATCAACCCAAAAAACGAATATGTCATTTTTAACATTTGCATGAGTTGAAATGATTATAAATTGAAAAAAATTTTATCATTATTTGCTCAGTGAATTTCTTTCTGTGTACATTAACATAGTAATACTTGAGTTTGTTTTCAATGTTATACAGAGGACAATAAATTGTTCTTTTTAATATCTGTTCTTCTTGATTTTAGTTGTTTTTTTATAATTTGAAGTTTTGTTATCCGTTGTTTCATTCCAAGTTGCGCATATGTTACATTTAATTGCCATCTCCCCATTTAATTTACAACATAAAAAAAGTCTTGGTTATTTATAAATTAATAGGCTTACTTTTGTTTAGTTGTTAAAAATAAGGTAAATAAACATGTATTCAATATTTTTTTTTAACTAGTTAAAATTTTCTTTTTTTGTTATTATGAAAATCTTTAAGTAAAAAGTTAAAGAGAGTTCAATTATATATTCTCTCTATTTTGTTCTCTTTTGTAGGTAACATTACTGGAGACATGTTGGGTTATAAGATATTTGTGTAATAAAATTTTTATTTCGTTTGCTTATGATATAAATTTTGTCTTCTTTTAGATATTTTTTTTTCTATTTAGGATTATTTACTTAGTAATATTCTTTTTGTTTACTTTAATATAGGACATCAAGGCTACTATCAATCTTATGGAGTATTGTTTAAGGTAAATAAACATGTGTTTTTATTTTTTTAGGTAGGTAAAATTTTTATATTTTGTTATTGTGCAACTCTTTAGGCAAAAATTTTAAGATGGTTCAGATGTGTCACTTGTGTTTTGTTCTCTTTTGTTGGTAGCACTCTTTTAAGACGTGGATTATGAGGTGTCAGTGGAATAAAACATTTGTCTTCTTTCTTTTATCATATTTTTTTTGTTTAGTTTTGCTTTTTTTTTAGTCTAATTTTTTTTTAATTTTTTAATAAAATTAAAGAAAGTTACTAACGCTATCTATTTCTACATCATTTATTACATTATGTTTTAAAAAGTTTCAAGATGGAGCTCAACAAGGAGATCTACTCAATGATCATTCTAGTGGAAAAGAAGATCTATGGTTCAATTTCACATAAGATGCATTAATATCTGCTTTAGCCCATAACCTAAAGTGTAGCTCTTCTGTCACTGGAAAGCCTTTTTTTTTTTCTTTCTCATAATAACAATTTCATTTATGGTTGTTTTTTTTTGCTTGTTTTTTTTTTTTCTTTTGTAGGATACTGAAAAAAAAAAAAAAAATAATTTCCAGAATAGTTTTTTCATTTTCATGTCTTCTAAAACTAAGATCAATTGCATTCCTTTTTCTTATCAATTTCACGGTAAATAATGGTGATGGTAGGAACCCGTCTTTTTCGATTGCACGATTACTTGGTCCACGATTTCTATTGTCTCTTCGGTATTTTTAACCAGGTTGCATTTACTGAAGTGGTAATCAGAATTTTGAAGCTGGTCTATACAGTGGTTTGGTACTATGAGTTGCTGTGTTTTATGAGATATTCGTGAATAAGCTGTTTAATTTCTTTCCCTTATGATATAAATTTTATTTTCTAATATATATTTTTCAGTTTAATTATATTTTTTTATCCCATTGTAGTTTTTTCTTTTAATTTTTTGATGGAGTCTGAAAGAGTTAGGGCATTATCTCTCTGTACTTTCGATTACATTAAATTTTAGAAGATTTTAATATTATCCTATTTTAAAATAGTTGAAACATAGATTTATAGGAGTGTGATTACAGTTAACAAAAATAATTTAGGAGTCAACAAATTTACTCAAAATTAACCAAACAAATCTAAACACAAAAAAGAAACAAAAGTGCATCAAACTAAATCGATATGAACAAGTCAAAACAAACAAATTATAATTAGAAACTGAAGTTAGAATACAATTCCAAACTCACTCAAGTACTACTAGAAATCTAAATAACCTAAAAGAAATATCCAACTGAATATTATATCATTCCAAACAAATAAACGCACAACCAACACAAGTGAAATTACAACAAATTAAACCAAACAAATTTCAACCATGTGTACTACAAAATTTAAATATATTTACAAATAAACTCAAATACAATCACAAATTTAAATAAACTAAAAAAAATCATATTTAACTCTTCAACTTTTCCAACAAAGAAACATCTCAAATGCGATAAAGAAAAATTGCGATAAATGAACTAAAACTACAATTAAAAACCGACGAAAATCACTAATATCATCCCATAAAAAGCATATGGCATTTTTAACATTTGGGAATAACAAAAGAAACAGTATTATGTTCGCATGAGCTGAAATGACTAAATTGAAAAAATTAGTGTAAGGTCATTTTTAATGTTAAGCAAAGGAAAATAAAATTCTCCTCTTTCAGTGTTTATTCTTTTTTATTTTAGTCGTTTTCTTTTCATTTTAAGTTTTGATATCCGTTGTTCAATGCGAAACTATGCATATGCTACGTACAATTTTTAATAGCTCTCTTTCATTTGAATTATAATGTAGAAAAATCATGGTTATTTACAAATTGATATGTTCACTTTTGTTTAGTTCCTATAGATTTCAAATGATGAAAATCAGGTATATATTCTCGCATTCAATATTTATTTTTTATTTAGCTTGTTAAAATATTAATATATTGTTACTACGAAACTGTTTAGACATAAAGTTAAGAAAAATCAACTCGTATTATTTGTATTTTATTTTTTTTGTAAGTAACACTGCTGGAAACATGTTAGATTACGAGATATTCGTGAAATTAAAAGTTTGTTTTCCTTGGTTTATGCCATTAATTTTATTTTCCATTACTTTTTTTTTTTTTTTGTTTAGTGTTATGTGCTCAGTGAATTTTTTTTCATTTTACTTTAACATAGCACTAGTTTTTATCATTATCAATCATAAGGAGGTTGTTCTCTTTTAATGCTTGTTGCTCTGTGTTCTAGTTGATTTTTTTTTTTTGTAATTTTCAATTTTGGTACACGTAATTTCTACAGAAAATTATCAATATATTCCATTTATTTGCTAATGATTATTTACTCTTTTGAATTATAACATTAACGAATCTTGATTATTTATAAATTAATTTGTTTATGTAACTCCGAGGATCAGGTAAATAAACATGTACACATTTCTTTCTGCTTGCCCCCCTTTCCTCCAGACGATAGTAATTTCCTGGGGGAAGGGGAAATTTCTGTAAGCCTTCCTTTCTTTTTCTCCAGAAAAAAAAAAAAAAAAAAAAAAAAAAAAAAGATTTTCCTTCCTGACTCACTACATGCTTCAGAACATCAGCTGGATTTATTCAAGATGGTTTTTGAACATTAAATATTTCA